>NC_059349.1:31621243-31926243 GCF_019703515.2 Myxocyprinus asiaticus
GTTATATAGGCTATATCATTAAAACGCATATGTTAAAACAGTAGATAGAAAAACGTGTTAGAATACATTTTAATGAGCATATATGCAACGACAGCAATATTAATAAAGATAACACACCAGGCAAAACTTTTTAATACACTTAAAATTTGACTGATAACTGCTTATGCAAGTAAAATAATAATAATAATAATAATAATAATAATAATAATAAAAATAAAAATAATAAACATTTCACAAAATTTAGAAAAATTAGAATCTGTCTTAATCGATGTTAAGAATCTGTCTTACTGGTTTTATTTTTATCTTGCAGACTTTCCCCTTCATATGCCAAAATCTTAAAGTATTTTGAAAAAATAATTTGAGGTAATACTGCTCTCAAAACAACAGATGCAGATATGTGACTGTTCTAATCTAATCAGTAATTGGATACACAGTGTGGTAAGGTGTTTGATTGCAAAAAGTGCTAATTTAGTTTGTCACTTATAACATTATTGTATTAAAGGTATAATCACCACTTGACGAGATGTTTAAATCAGAACATTTAACTTTTTCCAGGGTTATTTTTTAACAAATAAAACTAATACTAAAATGAAGGTAAGTATAAACTTCAGTCCAAAAAAAAAAAAAAAAAAAGAAAGAAAGAAAGAAAGAAAGAAAGAAAAAAAGATATACTTTAGTAAAATATTTTATTCCAAACATTTTTTGGCAGACGTTGTACTTTTGGCAGACTGAGTCTTCGCCTACTGAATTTATGAGCAAATGCCCAATAATAATAATAATAATAAAAACATACACCATTTATCTGAAATAGACATATAATTAGAGGTATTGCATATATTTTACTAGATGCTTAAACTGTGCGGAACTTAAAAAATTTAATTTACATGATCAAATACATACCATTGCTGAAGGTATTTTACTATCATTAGACTGGCTTAAGCTAAATTAATGCAACACTAAGTTGTGTTTGATCAAGCAACCCACACTACAACACCCTCAGGTACACAAAGTACAGAAAAAATAAAGGTCTTCTTAAACAATTGTGTGTGTGTGTGTGTGTGTGTGTGTGTGTGTCTGTTAAGCATCTACTAAAGCATTACAAAAGTCAGTTTTATGCTCTCCAACCACTACTCTTCTGTTGCCAAGGGTGACCCCACAGCGAATGCTCAATGTGATCTAACACCAAACATTCAGACGTCATGGCAAGTCATGAAGTTCTGCTGATGCACAATAGATTCTAAATATAAGTATTGTATCGCTATTCCGGAGCATCCATTGAGGAGTGCGCTTTGCAGGTTTTTGTAAATATATCCGTTATCACAAGAAATGTTTTTCTCCTGTAAAATGGTATTCGTCTATGAACATTAAACAACGACGGTGTATGTGCAGACATAAAGTTTATCTAAATTTACGGTCCTTAAATAAAGCCGAAAGTCCCTCAGTAAAGCTGGAAATGATCACGAAATGTTGACTATATAGTCCATAATTTTCCTAGGACGAAAGAAGTTAGCACGAGAGTAAGTTATAGGCTACAGCTGAAGAAGTTTAAATACACATTTTTAACCACTCCACAGAATTCATATTAGCAAACTATAGTTTTGGCAAGTCGTTTAGGACATCTACTTTGTGCATGACACGAGTAACTTTTCCAACAATTGTTTACAGACAGACTGTTTCACTTTTAATTGACTATATCACAATTCCAGTGGGTCAGAAGTTTACATACACGAAGTTAACTGTGCCTTTAAGCAGCTTGGAAAATTCCAGAAAATTATGTCAAGCCTCAATTTGCCAATTAGATTCTGATAGGAGGTGTACTGAATTGGAGGTGTACCTGTGGATGTATTTTAAGGCCTACCTTCAAACTCAATGCCTCTTTGCTTGACATCATGGGAAAATCAAAAGAAATTAGCAAAGACCTCAGAAAAAAAAAAAAAAAAACTGTGGAACTCCAGAAGTCTGGTTCATCCTTGGGAGCAATTTCCAAATGCCTGAAGGTACCACATTCATCTGTACAAACAATAGTTTGCAAGTACAAATGCCATGGGATCACGCAGCCATAATACTGCTCAGGAAGGAGACGCATTCTGTCTCCTAGAGATGAACGTAGTTTGGTGTGAAAAGTGCAAATCAATCCCAGAACAACAGCAAAGTACCTTGTGAAGATGCTGGAGGAAACAGGTAGAAAAGTATCTATATCCACAGTAAAACGAGTCCTATATCGACATAACCTGAAAAGTTGCTCAACAAGGAAGAAGCCACTGCTCCAAAACCACCATAAAAAAGCCAGACTACAGTTTGCAAGTGCACATGGGGACAAAGATCTTACTTTTTGGAGAAATGTCCTCTGATCTGATGAAACAAAAATTTAATATTTTGGCCATAATGACCATCATTATGTTTGGAGGAAAAAGGGTGATGTCTGCAAGTCGAAAGAACACCATCCCAACCGTGAAGCATGGGGGTGGCAGCATCATGTTGTGGGGGTGCTTTGCTGCAGGAGGGACTGGTGTACTTCACAAAATAGTTGGCATCATGAAGAAGGAAAATTATGTGAATATATTGAGGCAACATCTCAAGACATCAGCCAAGAAGTTAAAGCTTGGTTGCAAATGGGTCTTCCAAATGGACAATGTCCCCAAGCATACCTCCAAAGTTGTGGCAAAATGGCTTAAGGACAACAAAGACAAGATATTGGAGTGGCCATCATAAAGCCCTGACCTCAATCCGATAGAAAATTTGTGGGCAGAACTGAAAAAGCGTGTGCGAGCAAGGAAGCCTACAAACCTGACTCAGTTACACCAGTTCTGTCTGGAGGAATAGGCCAAAATTCCAGCAAATTATTGTGAGAAGCTTGTGGAAGGCTACCCAAAACGTTTGACCCAAGTTAAACAATTTAAAGTCAATGCTACCAAATACTAACAAAGTGTATGTAAACTTCTGACCCACTGGGAATGTGATGAAAGAAATAAAAGCTGAAATAAATAATTCTCTCTACTATTATTTTGACATTTCACATTCTTAAAATAAAGTACTGATCCTAACTGACCTAAGACAGGGAAGTTTTTCTACGATTAAATGTCAGGAATTGTGAAAACTGAGTTTAAATGTGTTTGGCTAAGGTGTATGTAAACTTCTGACTTCAACTGTATATTAACTCTGCAAATGCTATATACCTAAATACCACAATATGGGCAATGCATTCCCTTCAGTTAGCTCAGTTAATTTGCACCAAGCCTAAACCTGTACTGGAACTTTTCAATGAGCTCACTTCTAAAGTAGTCGTTTGTTTTATTTTGGCACTCCAGGACATCTTGTACGCTCCAAGGACCACTGGTAGTTTGCTTCGCTGGTTTCTTTTAAAGCGCAGCAGCCTGATTCGACATCTAGCCTATAGGCTACTTCTCTTTAAGACTACTGGAGTGAATTGCTCTTCGTTGATTCATGATGGCTTTTTGAGAGCCGTAATCTTCCACAAAATGTATGGAATAAAGCAACTGATTCAATTAAATAGTTTGGATATGAATGAATACACCATTCAAGCATTCAAGTTCTAATATTTCAACTGATGGCAGTTTTCTTGTATATTGATAACGGGGAACATTTAATATTATACTCAAAAACTGTGACGAGCTGGCATGGTAAACAGAAAATGTGATTAATTTACTGTCAAAGTAGTTGTTTTCAGCGGTGTTAATAAAGAGGTGCGCAAACAGTTATTTTCGTATGTAAAACACATTAATATAGGGATAAATATATTACATAAACAATACTGAAGAATAGGGAGGGTGCGACAATACGAAACTGGACAAAGTGTGATCCACGACCGAACTGCTTGTAAAAGATTAACCTCCCCCTCCCCCAATGTGATTTATAAACGCTATACTTTCACTTCTTAAAAAATAAAAAATAAAAAACTCCCTCACTGTGACAAAGGCAAATAATCAAATAAGTCTGTCAAATAAATTAGTTGCTCTTTGCAGTGGTTAAAAATTTGAAAACAGCAAAACACTGTGATGCTGAACACATATACGCTAAAGAGTACCATAGCTTTAAGCACTGAGAATTAGGCGAGGTTGGGTGCTGTCATCTACTTTAGAGTCACTGGGTCATGTGATCAAATTTCGCTCTATTTATTGGCCAAAGGCACGTGTCTAGGATACCGGACTGCGACGTCACCCGGGGGACTCGTATTAAAAATAAGAACAAAAATCCGTAGTGAAAGTATTCCAGAGCCAGTTTGCGCTTCCTTATTTACTAGAGCAGGTCTATTGCATAGGTGAATATTTGCCCGTACGTTCTGAAAAAAAAAAAAAAAAAAAAAAAAAAAAAGCAGATGTACATACAAATGCAAGGGGCACACTGTGGAATTAATTTCTAAAACTATGTTTTTTCTTTTTTTAAGTCGGGTTCGTCGTATTTAATCAACAAAAGAATCAGAAAAAGGATTTGTCCATTCTTTCCAGTTTGTTTCTCTTTGCAAGAATAATAAGAAAAAGGGAAATATACTACAAAAGCTGGAACTCGAACATACAAGTGTGCGCGCGAGAGAAAGGGGTTAAAAAGAACATTTGGAGAGTTTCACTATGGAAGAAAATGATCATAGCAACAGAAATGTGGAGCGTCAGGATTCGGGCGATGAGTCGAATAGGGCTTTTCTACCCCTGTTGCAGGCTCCTGGAAACGTACTCCCGCACAGAATAACCAACTTTTACATCGACAACATTTTAAGACCAGACTTTGGTCGCAGGAAAGAAGGAACCAGACGTGATGAAATTAATATAGTTGAAAGAGAAAATCGATGTCCATCGGCTCCCGGATCAGGGCAGGTAGGAGCCCCAGTGTCAGAGGAAGGAACCTCGAGCACTAACCAAGTAAGCGCGTCTAAGAAAACTGATATTACCGCGGACGCACCTCTGAAAACCCGTGCAGAGACTGGAGATCAATCGTTAAGCTCAGATTCGGATTGCTCGCAAAGTAACGCTTTGCCGTCGAAAAAGCCAATGCTTTGGCCGGCTTGGGTATATTGCACAAGATATTCCGACAGGCCTTCATCAGGTAAGAATATATTTTCTTTCCATAGCTATAGGCTATTCAAGAACTCATATATCACCTGTTATAAATGTTAAACGCAAGCAGGCGTTTTGGTATGAAAGTGCACAATTAATAAAACACTAAAGTTCTACAAAGATTTCGTCGATTAAAAGGGGACACGGAAACAGAGCTAATGTTATGAATGTAAAACGGCCCGCCAAGAATCAAGGAGTTTTATTATGTGGCTAAATTAGTCTTATTAAAAAAGAAAGGAAAAAAAAATGCTATTATTATTATTTATATAAATTTCATATTTTGAAATCCAATATTCATTGGAAATTTAACGACAGGACATTTTTGATGCTGTAAACGAGTACAATAATTACCACTTTGTCACTATTAATATTATTATTATTATTATTATTATTATTATCCAGGCGTGGTAGGCCTACTATTTAGTCAGGGTCATTTAAGGCTAAAACATCCTAAGAGGAAAATCAACGTTTGTTTAATATGATGCAGTTTGACCCCCGGTAACATTCGACTTGACATTTCTTTTAGTTTGATCAGTTCTCCATTTTCTCGAACATTAGACTTCAGGTTCATATATATTTTTGTCTTTATTTTCAAGCAAACGTAACGAATAGTTTTGCGCCATTGTTACTTCGATGTCTTTGTTGATATTTAATTAGCATATTTTTGACAATGGAGTTGTCCGCACCATGGAGGCTAAATGCTAAATCATATCCTTTCAAAAGTATCTATTGAAATAAATATGCCATCCACACACTGGCCACCATAAGAGAGAACTAGGACAATTTTAGACAATTTTCATTTAAAAAAATAAAATAAAAATAGTCTTCTGATGAACTAATTTCAAACGAATTTTAAATGGCGCACAAAATGGCCCTCTGAAAAAGTAGCAACTCAAGTTATTACGTTGAAACTTCTCGGATCATTATATTCCAAAATAATCTGGCGCATTAAACTTAACCTATTTTTAATATGCACTTTGTAAACACAGTGAGGTCAAACTTTTAAACAGTTAAATATATGCATAATTTGCTACTTGGACAGGTCACACATATTAAAAGGTATATAATCCGATTGTTATTGTGTGTAATGGTATCTTAAATAGATTTTTCGATTTTGAATGAAATGTGACGATTACAATCATACCATAAAGTGGTTTAAAACGAAAGAATAACCTATAGATTTTATGCAAAACTTACAAAAAAAAAAAAAAAAAAAAAAAAAAAAAAGAAAGAAATAGGGCGCGAGCAAGGGCTCGTCTCATAGGCTACAGATCAATCCATTGTCAGCATTCATGCCACGCGGAACCTTGGGTATATTTGGGTACTATCAAAATAACAAAACAAAACAAAAAGGGTGATATAAAGTCAGGTGAACCACTGGCGATAAACGACAGGTGCTACACTTATAACATGTTTATTAAAAATGTTATCTTATAAATGTAGTTCCTATGGTAACACAGAGAGGAGAAAGCCTTTTCACCCCTCCCTTGCTGGCAGCCACCCCCACCCCCACCAACACCACTACACCATTCTTCCATAGCCAAAACTAACTCAATGAAACATTCGATCTAAAAGAAACCTTGCTCCAGATTTTTCGTATATCTTTCTAACCCCCACTGTTTATTATTATTATTATTATTATTATTATTATTATTAATGTTCTGCTAATTGTAATAAAAAATGAATGTGTTCGATTTATGGCATGAGCAAAGCGTGATCCCTCTCATTGTATTCTGAAATGTAGGACCAAGATCCCGCAAACCAAAGAAGAAAAATCCAACCAAGGAAGACAAGCGTCCAAGAACAGCCTTTACAGCGGAGCAACTCCAGAGACTCAAGACTGAATTCCAGAATAACCGTTACCTGACGGAGCAAAGGAGGCAAGCTTTGGCACAGGAGCTCGGCCTTAACGAATCTCAAATCAAAATCTGGTTCCAGAACAAAAGAGCAAAGATTAAAAAAGCTACGGGGAATAAAAACTCACTTGCATTACACCTGATGGCACAGGGACTGTACAATCATGCCACAGCAGCAAAGGACGACAAATCAGACAGTGATTAACGTGAAGGCGAGGATATCTAAAATGCAATAATCCTAAAAAAGGGCCAGTGTACAAAATACCAGCATTAAACGGATAAAAACTTTATGAGATATGATTCTGCAATATTATATTATGTATATATATATTTTGTGTAGGGTGGTGTAAAACTTTTTCAACTAGCATCACTGCTTTACACTGACTGAAACTTCAGATAGTCTGTGAGGAAATATTCGCTTTGATTTACACTTGACGTTGAGCCACATGTGACCGTGTTTAATCCATGCTGAAGTCCAAAGATTTTTTCTGCTGCATTCAGGCAACTGTGATTTAAAATAAATGGCAAAATGTTTTATCTTATCTCAATGTTTTTTTCATGTATAATTTTATTACTCCGGATGAATGTTTTACTTTCTTGACTTGAACTGTGTTACAGAGACATGGTATTTAAAAAGACAACATTACATATCATTATATCATGTTTAAAAGAATTCAGTATATTGTATTTAAAGATCTATGGTTTGTGAAAACACTTTCCATCATGGATGTCCTAACATATTCAGGAAATAGATCAGACATCTGAATGCATTTGTTGTCAGCAAAACTGCGAAAGACAACATAACACTTCTAAATGCAAGTACTTGACTTAATCTGTTGTCTGCTGAATTTAGATGGGAATGTACAATAAAAGTGTCCTCTTCTTTTTTCAAAAGGATATCTGGCAAAGTTTTTTACATTTCGTTTCGATGTGGAGCAATAGCTTTTATCCCTCGTTTGTAGCTTCAGTACGAGATACTAATTTTTATTTTGCAAAAAATGTCAGTCTCAAACTCTTAGGTAAACAGGTTATTATTTGAGTATTAATTAAACAAAAAACAGTGTGGAAAATAATTTGCCTTTGCACTACTACAATATCCTGCAATTACCTTTTGTAAATGAAAGTTATGAGGTTTTGCTTAACAGTGAGAAAATCTGTAAAACACCAATAAGAAATGGCTTCAGCGAGCATAAGTCGAAAGTGTATGAAATAAATGTACACTCATATTTTAATACTATAAGAAACATAATCTACAATATAGCTTACTGTATGCATAAACAAATTAAGCGGCTATTTTATTCATTTATTTTCCAGTTACACTGGATTTAGATGTGTATAGCATTTATTTGGGTAATTTCAACTTAGAAATGAAACGGATAAAAATACATATTATTTGTACCACTTTGCAGAGTTGATAAATGATGCTTTCACACGTTTGGCGGGAAGTGGCAAGTAGCACATGGCATCAATCGATTGTATGATTTGTAATTGAATTCAGTTAAAAGTTAAGATTCAAATTCGGTGCTAAAAGTAGGCGGGGCATATGATTGAGCATGGAGTTTGGCATCTAACAATGTTAAGCAGGGAACATATTATAATGGCCTACACTGATGTGCGTTCACCAAACAAACATTCCAGTAACATTGATGTTGGATTTTGAAGCCAAAAGAAGTGGCCGTGATATCCCAGTCAGTTGTCTCAGTTAAAACGAAACTTTACGAACCTTTATAACAGTGGAAAGCACAAAGAAAATTAATTTAGGCATAACATCACTGTGTATAGGCATACGCGTTGAGATGTCATTAGAACAACACCAAAATAAACCACAGAAAAAGTTTTAACCGATGTAAACAAAGCTCAGCCAAACAAAATAAAACGGCATATTCTTAAGAGTGTCGTATAATTGCAACCTGGTTTGTATGGGTCTTCAAAACTAGGGAGGGAACATTGACAGCTGCAAGAGCCAAAACTAAAAGATGTCTTCAATGTAACTCGGAAAAAAAAAAAAAAAAAACTACCCACCTGAGAAATACATTTTGATTATTATAGATCATTATGGGATATGCTACCCATCTGGTCAGGTCCCAAGGTTTATTTGGCGTCACCTGGGATTTGGTTGGAACAAAAATGAAGAAATAAATTAGGTCTAAAAGCCAGAGTTAGTCCAAACGTCAAGTAAAAATGCAAAAATGGCAAAATGCAAAAAATAAATCACTCCCAAAATTCCCCCAAAAAAGGACAATCACACTTTTTGATGGCCACCACTGAAATAGTCACCTTAGGGAGTTGTTTCCAAATGAAACGGCCGGTGTATGTATCTAAATGTGTGCAAATACACACAATTACATGAACATTTTTGACAAAGACTAAAAGTTTTAAACTTTGTACTTAATGTGTATACAGTGGGTGTAATCTATTCTAGACGCCGTTTTCGGTAGTCTGCTCTATGCCCGTATAAACCTGACCAGAAACTTTACTTCAGTTACCTGACGCCATGAAAACATTTCAAGAAAAGTCGCATTACTGAATAGGCTCAACACAAAAGGATAGCTATCTCCGAGAACCATTCCCAGCATTGACCTGTTCCTCAATGCCAGAGAGTCTCATCTACATTTCTATTCTTGCCAAGCTTGTATGTGGAAGTAACGCCCAACGGTCACTGACTTGACGAGTGCTTCACTGGGAAGAAAAAGGCAGTTGCAGCTCAGACGCGCAGCGAGGCTCCTGAATAAAGTCTGTGGCCGGGAGACCCCGTTGAAGGTCAAAGCCTCCTGTCACAGCTGCAGGTGGCTCGTTTAATTTCGCCCACAACATTTCATCACCTCAGTATTCAACACGGATCTTAAAGTCATCTCATTAATTGCTTGGAACTTTCACTTCAAACATGAACAGAAAATTCTGAAACCTCCGTTGACCTGAAACAGTCTGAAAAGATTCCTAAAACTAACATATACTCCAGCTCTGTATCTGGGATGCTGAAAAGGGTAATCCCCCCAAAACTTCATATCATTCTTAAGGCTGTTTTGTCCAAAGAGTCATACAATCAAATTCTGGCTGCTTGACAAAACGTGGAGCTCTAAAACGTCAGTCTTTTTTTTTTTTTTTTTTTGCTATCCCAGTCCCCTTACATAAGATACACCCACTGAGCACTTTATTAGGAACAACCATACACCTACTTATTCATGCAGTTATCTAATCACCCAATTGTGTGGCAGCAGTGCAAAACAAAATCGTGCAGATATGGGTCAGGAGCTTCAGTTAATATTCACATCAACCATCAGAATGGGTAAAAATTTTGATCTCAGTGATTTCAATTTTGGCATGATTGTTGATGCCAGACGGGCTGGTTTGAGTATTTCTGTAACTGCTGATCTCCTGGGATTTTCACGCACAACAGTCTCCAGATTTACTCAGAATAGTGCCAAAAACAAAAAAACATCAAATAATGATGTCAAACCTTTAGGCAATTAGCTTCTGATAGGCTAATTTGAGTCAATTGGAGGTTTACCTGTGGATGTATTTTAAGGCAGTTATGGATATTTTAACTCAGTGACTCATTGCTTGACATCATGGGAGACCTCAGAAAAAACAATTGTGGACCTCCACAAGTCTGATTCATCCTTGGGAGCAATTTCCAAATGCCTGAATGTACCACGTTCATCTGTACAAACAATAGTACGCAAGTATAAACACCATGGGACAACGCAGCCTTCATACTGCTCAGAAAGAAGACACATTCTCCTAGAGAATGACGTTGTTTTGTGTGAAAAGTGCAAATCAATCCCTGAACAACAGCAAAGGACCTTGTGAAGATGCTGGAGGAAACAGGTAGACAAGAATCTATATCCACAGTAAAACAAGTCCTATATCATAACCTGAAAGGCTGCTCAGCAAGGAAGAAGCCACTGCTCCAAAACCGCCATAAAAAAGCCAGACTTCAGTTTGTAAGTGTACATGGGTATAAAGATCTTTCTTTTTGGTGTCATAATGTTTGGAGGATGACCATCGTTATGTTTGGAGGAAAAAGGGTGAGGCTTGCAAGTCGAAGAACACCATCCCAACTGTGAAGCATGGGCTTGGCAGCATCATGTTGTGGGGGTGCTTTGCAGCCAGAGGGACTGGTGCACTTCACAAAATAGATGGCATCATGAGGAAGGAAAATTATGTGGCTATATTGAAGCTGGATATATCTCAAGACGTCAGTCAGGAAGTTAAAGCTAAGTCGCAAATGGGTCTTCCAATTGGACAATGACCCCAAGCATACCTCCAAAGTTGTGGCAAAATGAATAAAGGACAACAAAGTCAAGGTATTGGAGTGGCCATCACAAAGCCCTGACTCAATCCAATAGAAAATTGGTGGGCAGAACTGAAAAAGCATGTGCGAGCAAGGAAGCCTACAAACTTGACTCAGTTACACCAGTTCTGTCTGGAGGAATAGGCCAAAATTCCAGCAAGTTATTGTGAGAAGCTTGTGGAAGACTACCCAAAACGTTTGACCCAAGTTAAATAAAAGTAAAGAAATAAAAGCTGAAATAAATCACTCTCTATTATTCTGACATTTCACATTGTTAAAATAAAGTAGTGATCCTAACTGACCTAAGACAGGGAATCTTTTCTACAATTACATGTCAGGAATTGTGAAAAACTGAGTTTAAATGTATTTGGCTAAGGTGTATGTAAACATCTGACTTTAACTGTATATTGCAAAATTACAATTCATGTCTTTAGGAATTAAACTTTTTAATGAGGAAAAGATTACTGTGTGCACCTTTAACTTAAGAGAAAACGCATACTTTTTTCTCCCTAAAAAAAGTCTTTCCACAGCTTGAATGACTGGGGTTCCCAAGGGCAAGCACTCTTGAAAAGAAAATACATATCAGAACAGTGTTGATCGCTGTTGTCTGCGCATCACAGAAAGACCTATCTTGTCTCCATTCCAACTGAGTCATTTATCAATAGTTTTTGAATGCTTCCTAGTCAAACTTGAATATGCAATGAAGAGCTGGGGCTTTGTGGCGGAAATATAATTAAGGCAGTGAAAGATGTAGAGGGTGAAGAATGGGGATGACATCAGGCCAATTTCACACTTGGCACTTGGATGGCCAAGCCAAAGCCAGGCTCTTGCCACGCAACACAGATCAAAGCACACTGCCAGTTAAGAAAAAGCAAAAAAGGATTAAAGTATGCTAATCTCCAGGACAAATATATTTTAATCTTGTTAGAATACAAGTTAACGCCACAGCTCAGCGGTTGAACTTTATAGTGAATTTAAGGGAGAGATCAAATTTCACTTACATTTTTGAATGTGTAGACCTTCTGGTCCATTCTGAATGACTTTAGGTAATTTCACAAAATGTTTAATCATCCAGTCCACATGATTAGAAAAGAGCATCACTTTCATTGCAGATGTCTCCACTTTCTAGTCAGTCAAGTAATGATACCAGGATCTGGCTAAAAGCTTGCTAAAGCATTTAGCATGCACAGGAAATTAATGTTTAGTTGTCCAGCTCTCTTTGTTTCGAGTTCTAGCCAATTGCACCTTTGCAACACTTGATCTGTCATGTACTTAAGCTCAAAGCACATACACAGATCTGCGTAAACAATAGAAATAAGCCACTTTCTAAAGCTACAACCAACTTCTCAAACAGCAAGCAGTTTCCTGAAACCTGAAAAGAAAGTTGCAAGATGGGGGAGAGGCGGTGCTTTAGTTAAATACACACTGGATTTCACCCAGTGTGAAAACAATGGAAAAACAGTGACTGAAAACTTGCAAGTGCAGCTATATATAATCCCAAGATTACCAACCTTCAATTATTTTATAATTTTAACCTTAATGATCTTCATGGGGCTTCTCTTGGTTTTACTGACTAATATAAAACTTTTTTCCTTTCAAAATATTACATAGTATAATTTAAATTAAAAAAACATCTTGAGAAGTATCTTCGTTTCATAACAATGTTAATTATTTTCTTCTTTTCCCTTATTTTTCCTCCAGTAATAGTTTTATCCTCAAATAACTTCTCTTATGACCGTGCATTTGGGGTAAAAAAATGTTCTGATCAGAAAAAAAGTTTTTTAAATTAAAAAAATAGTACAATTATTACCATGTTAATTATAACCACTTTATTGTCAAAAAACACCTCCAAGCAACACAATTCCCATATGAAACAGTCATCATCACCTGAATATTGCTCTGTGATATCTAACAACTTTCTGCTGTGCAAAGGGAGCAGACTTGTGTTAAACAATGAAACAACATTAGAGAAAACAGTGAGTATTGTCATTTTCCCCCTCAGTGATTTGGCTGACACCCATATCCAGACCAACTCACAGAGCTAAGCAATCATGGCGTCTCTTGCTCCTTCACTCTCCCAAAACAGGACCTGCCCCTGTGCTGCTGCCACAGTGGCGCATGCGTAGTTCTGCATGGAGGGAGCTGTGAGGGAAGGGTGCGAAAGACATGTCATCATGCTTACCCGGCGGCCATGTTCAAAAGCCCGACTTGGACAGACGTGGGACATCAGAATGAAACAAGCAAACTGTGCTTAGAAATGATTTGGGATGATAAAGCCTGTCTTTTTGCTGTTGCTTCTAACTTGTCTGCTAACTATTCTTCTGTAATACATAAATAGTTCTGAATGATGAAAAATGATTCATAACCACCATATTTCATAATTTCACCTTTTATTGTGTGTGAATCTTTCATAAATCACACTGGTACTACATCACTTAGTTTTTGTACATTAAAAGGCAATACAGGTAATTTCCAAGTAAAAATTAAAACAGAAGAGTGTGTCCACTACTCAGCAGTGGAAACCATTTGGTTAATGTATAATATAATTTACAAACCAGCTAAATTGTAATTTTTAGTATAATAATAAAAAATATTCAGAAAAATATAAATTTAAAAATCAAATTAACATATTTTAGGAAAATATTGGAGATCTGTTTTCCTGGTCCAAGTTTTTGTGTGTGAATTCCAGCAGACACTAATGTAAAGCTAAAGTTCGCTGTGCTGGAAAAAAGAGCTCTTACAGTGACCTGGATATGAAAAGAAAACAAAAAGGAATATAATTATTGAAGCACTCCATAAAACAGAAAAAAAGACACCAAGCATAAAGCAAAATCATTTTATGCAATTAAGGCCACATTCACAGAAATATTTGCTGGTTTATAAGTTACTATGTTTCTAAATAAATAATGTTTTTGTGACTTGGCCACACAATTTTTGCTTAAAACACAACTACACATTTGATAGAATTTTGCTTTTGGGTTTTGCAGTTGGTCATGCTTGTTTAAATCTACTTCAGAATGGTGACGCTGCATTTAACTGCCAGTGTTCTTGTAGCTACACAACTACTTTCTAGAAAACCAGACAAAAATGAACACACCTGTCAAGAGTTTAAATTTACACCAGATATATATATATATATATATTAAACGAATAAATACATTTTAACTTTAAAAATTAACAGCTGGATGAATCCGTAAGTTGTCTAATTGTGAATTTTTTTTTACCAAAAAAAACAAACAAACACCCTATCTAAAGAGCAATATGTAAATAATAGGTAAAAAATATAAAGCACATTAAATTATTAAAATAATGTAATATTTCTTTTTGGCTTTTGAAATGTCAGTGTGGTGTAGTACTTTTTCCATTTCCATTCTTTTGCTGACAACAATAATAATGCAATCTTTAGCTTTAGTTAAATCACATACTTCAATGACTTTTGATTTCAGTGATCAGTTTGTATCTACCCTGTGAAAAATTATTGTGAAAGAGAATTACATCTGATAACTCCAACTGGAAATAATTGCCTACATTTAGCATTCACTGTGGGTGATAAAGAACGTGAAAGTTAAAAGCATAAAATACAAAACAATCTGATGACTTCAAATTTTAACATTAACACCATAAACCTACTTGTGTTTTCTCCCTAACTATACCTTAATTCTTACAATACACATGTTGTTGTTTTGGTCAGGCCGTATGGAATCTTACTACAGTATTCATGTTACTAATACTAAACTGGAATACTCCAAGTGAAAAAAACAAAACAAAAAGACATCTAGATACATAGGTTATAAGTGTGCAAACCATTTAAAAAGTGAAAACTACTTAAAGTGTTAGGAGTAATAATAATAATAAAAAAAAAAAGACATGTTCAAAGTCAAGCACACTAAAACAATACAAAATCAAACTGCATTGATATTCATATGCAGAAAAACACTGAAAATACAAAGAAAAAACCTTGAACATTCTTTATGCACAATGAGAATCAAGTCTATACTGTGGCTCAAGTTTTCTGCGATAAGCTTCATTAATAAAAAATGTTACACCATCAGAAAATAAATACCTGATACTTCACTGCACAACTTCTTAGCGACATGGTCTGCCTCACTGGCGAAGAGAGAGATGATATTATCTTCCAACTCTTCAACAATGCTTTCACACTGCAATACACATTTTTAAAATATAGTTAACATCCTATGATGTTGAGAGTCAAGTTGAAAGTAAATAAACATGTAGTTGGCATTAACAACAGTAAAAACACATTTAAATAGTAACGGGCAGCCATCTTTGGTGCTATACTGTTGGCAGGTCTGCCATCTTGGATGATTCACAAGGCAACTAACTGACAAACGACGTAGTCATTTCACTCTGGCCAATAAAATTAAGTTATTTTGTATATAAAATGTGAAATGAATTTTTTTTGTTGTGAAAATGAAACATTTTGAGTCCAATGAGATCACATATATGCTCTAGACCATGATCATGTAAAGCCTAGACCTTTACAAAATAAAGCATATTAATTCAGAGCAAATATTAAACAAAAAGTTTATATGTAGACAAGTAATAAAAAAAATTCTGAACTTATTGTAGGGACATGTCTTATTCATACAGAAAAATGCAGACATTATGATTCATGCAATACCACAACATAGGTTGTGTAATCACACACGTTTCACAAAAAAGTTTGAACATAAGTAGTCGAGTTTTGTTTTAAATTCATGACATTATAATATATGTAATATTATATAACTATCATATTTTTCTAAACAAATTACATGATATTATTCATTGACACAGAAATCTCTGCAAATGATCAGAACAAAAATTTAACAAGCTTAGGAACTTTGTATTGCCAGAATGGTATTAAGCATTATGAATGTGGAAACCCGCTTATTGTCTTTCTTGGAATATCTACACAAATCTGCTCAAATAAATGAAGTACATACTCACTGCAAACTTCAAAGCACTGGAGCTCTCTGGTCCATCGAACTTAAAATTTTTGAAATCTGGAAAATTTCCGCCATCATTTCCTCTGGGTGCAAATCTCTTGTAGCTCTTTTCTTTGGTGACCGGGTCCTCATAGAGAGCATAATCGCTCATGCTATTGCAAACTCCTTCCAGCAGTTCTGTTAAGTGAGTTTCTGACCTAGCAAGAGGAACCTATCGAAATGAAAAAATAGATATATAAAATAATTGAAAGTTAACAAACCTACCCTAAAAAAAAGAAAAAACAATAAAAAAAAAACAAAAAAAAAACAACTTTCTAAATAGAGGGCATCGAGGTCACTTGGTTGACCTTTTCCTTCCGTTCCATTATAAATACATCCCCTGTGTCACAACGCTGACTTTTAACCTGCATCTCCAAAGTTGGAAAAGTAGATCCCCTTGCCTTAGCAACAGAACAAAAACACACTGTGGTGTCTAGACAGGTCAAGGTGCACCCTGATCCCGCCCCTTTGGCCTCCCCCGGAAGGAGAAAGGGGAAAGGGTGACGGGGGCGGAGAGAGTGAAAGGAATGGAGAGCGGGGGGTAAGCAGTGGGGAGGGGAGTTGTCAACAGCAGCCAAGTGCAGGGTAAACAGTGGAGTCCCATCCTTTGGTTCTCTTGGGCAGCTCATCTCCTCCACCCTTCAATGATCAAAGTAGGAAGTCTTCCTTGTCAGGCCAGTCAAAGGGTGGCGGGTTGGAGGGGGTGAGGGGGTTACTGGAAAGAGGACAGGTTGCAGATGAGCTGGATTTTCTAGCGATGTAGATATATCCCTGACCCCATTGTCCCCTTTCAGACACAGTATGGACCCTTCCGGTCTCACTGATTACATTAGGAGGGTGTCTTTACCCCCTCCTCTGTTGTGAGGCTTGGTGACATAAAGAGGCTTCCGTGGCTCACTGCCATCTGGTCACAAATAAGATAAAAGGTCCCATGGAAGGACAGCAACCTATCCACACCCCCATCTTTTTAATTAAAAAGCTGAATGCAGTTGGATGGACCTCAAGATAAGACAATATATGATCTACTATGCACTCAAAAATCAGTAAAGTAAGGATCCAATTGTCTCCATATCAGAGCAGGATAATAAAAAAGAAAAAAAGAAATACTGTTCACCAGGAGGACTAAAAAAACCCCATCAATATTAAAAAACGTGTTTATAATGAAATCCACATTTTGTCCTAGGACAAAAATTGAAATATATTTGATATAATCACCAATCAAGTTATAAATTCAACTAATTAAAGTTTACGACACTCTGGATTAAACATCTGAGAACATTAATAGAGGTACTGTCTTACACAAAAGTCCAAAGGCAATAAAATCTCCCCTTTGGATCAAGCAGAGGATGGTTTTGCGCTGCATCCACTGCATAGTCCTAATCATGCAATCCTGAAAATGGTGGGGAATTAAATTCCTCCCCGTAACAGTCTGAAGGGTTTGAATAGAAGCTGTCAATAAAGAAATTCTGTAGGAATAAAGAGGGGGTGACTTGGCGGCCCAGGCAGAGAAAAGGCTTCTCAGGGATGCCATCCTTCACTGAATTCCCATTGGAAAGCCAAGGCATCATTGTGGTCTTGAGACACAGGGCATTTCATTTTTGTAGCTTTAATTCCCCCAAAAAAGCCAAAAAAGGCTGAACATACATACAAAACAGAGAAAAGAATATTACATTGATTTGATCAATACTGTTTTTTAACTATACATATAAATAATATACTTAAAACTATGACAGTTCAGCAAAGGTTGTTTGCGATACAAGGTTATCTTTAGGAAATCTGCTGAAAACATGGGGCGCATTGCAGGGGTTCTCCTACAGCTTCTGGGCAAGTGAACCAAGCCAAGTATGAAAAAAGAAAAAGGGATGGATTCGGGGAGCTTTAATTAGCATATATTTTTAAGTGAAGCCACACTCAGGTAAGAGTGAGCAAGCTCTGCTACAGTGGTTCTGTTTTCCTTCTTTATAATTGAAGAGATAGGATACTCAGGAACCATAGACCAACGCAGTCAGATGCGACAAGTCATCACGTTCTTTGTTTGCCAGCACAACTCTTTTGGTGGTTATGTGTGACATGTATTGATATGCTTGCCGTTGTATAACTTAATACGTATGACATTTAGACTTGCAAAACCCCATGGTGCATTAATCACTGTGTTTTGTTTAGCGCTTGTTGATTACTATGGCATCTTTACTGTCAGTTGTCACTCTTTGGACTTGTTACATAGAGCACATGGTTCTGATTAACTACATCTCACTCTTATCATTACACTCGGTCTGTAATAATAAGAATGGCAATAAAAACTATACTTGATTTGATATTGACCCAAATCATAATTTGTTATAGCTTCCAGAACTATCATTAAAATCTTAATATGTAATTAAAATACAAATTCCTGACTTCACCCCATTGAGCTGATAAATAACAAAAATTAGGCAAAAGACAGATGTACCATGTGGATTAAACAAAAATTAAGTACTTCATTAATCAACTGTTTTAAATGCGATGAAGCAAGGCATAAGAGATTTAACAGGTTATTTTCTCATCTCTAACGATACCTGTAATGTTGTTGTGTTTTTTCTTTTTTACAGTGCATGTTAGAAAAATCAATAGGCATCAGCCCAATGATCAATTAGCTGAGAGTATTACCCGCATTAAATTTCCTATTTAAAAAGTTGACAAACATATTTTACCCACAGTTGAAACAGCCTGAAAGGGGAGGGGAAAAGTCAGAACTGAACAAACACTTGTTATTAGGCAGCAGTTACAATCAAAAGGGGATTAACCCCTAATCAATAGTGAAGTCAGGCACCAAATGACAGTCCCTGGATACCAGAGGTCAGGGCTTTGAGTTCATTGGGTCTGACCTTTACACATTGACACCACTGTTGAGAAGGAAACAGTGAAAATGGCTCCCTTTACTCAAGCAAACAGTACAAGCTTGCAAACCCCAGGAAATATTCAGGACCTACAAAGGCAACAAAGCACTAAATAAATAACTAAATCTTGAAAAAGAATAGTAAACCAATGTACAAACAATTACAATAAAAAAATTTAATAAGTACAAACTTACAATTATGTTTTAGATTTTATTAGTTTAGCCTACTGTCCAGTATTAGTTGGTCAATGTGCTAGTAATGGATCTAATAGCTCATAATAATGTGGTGGTTATAGACTACAGACTGAGCATCTTGGCTACTAACACAAATGTTTGAAAGCTCTATCCCAAGTACAGGTGAATTAGAAACTAATGGGTTACTGACATTACAATCTATTAATATTTTGCTCTTGAGCAAGACACTTAACCCCAGGATGTTTCAGGGCAACTCACCCTCCATTTAAGTCACCCTGGACTAATTGGAAGTGTTTGCTAAATGGTCGATAAACAAATATTCAAAGGTAATTTCTTCTGATTATAAAGCAAAGCAGTTAGGCTGCATAACTGAACCTCAAGCATTGTTTATGCAATGTTCTATAATAATTTACTTTGCAGTTTGCATGCAGCATTACCATTCTGCTGTTATGAGTCAAGTAAAATATTAGTTTTTGGTACATCCAACTTATTAAACATGCAATAATCACACAGTTTGAGATTTACAGTAGTGTGACTGGTTGCAATCACTCTAATTGCACTGATAATAATAACTTAAGTAATTCTGCACTAAGTAACAGCGAATCATACCTTTTTATCATTAAGACTTCCATCGGGGTTGAGTCTGAATCCACCAACATGAATTGTCTTTTTTGGATCAGTTTGACTGATTGAATGGTTCAGTTCCTCTGCAATTGCCATACAGGCTAGAAAAGAAAGAATATCATTACAATTGACTTAATTATGAAAGCTCCAAAAGATGAAAAAAAGTAAAAAGCAAGCAATAAAAAAAATAAATAAAAAAACTCTGCTTTTTTTTTATGAAACATGTATATTAAATAAACCGTCATAGGCCAGCATCTTGACAACACAAGTCTAAATATTTTCAACAGTGACATACAGAAAAATATAAAGTTGTTTTAATATCAAGGACAATGCAAAATAAGTTTGACTTCGTGTTATACTTGACAATAAGGTGCAATAAGTGATTTATCTTAGTCAAATAAACTGAAACCATGACATATTTATAAATAATAATAATTAAAAAAAACACTTCGCAAAAAGGACCACATCTTACGTGCAGGCTGTGTGCCTGCTGCATTACGGTTTTTAATACTGGAAGCCAACTTGAACAATTAATGAACAGTTTCTTGGTTTCTCAACATGCCTTGTACTGAAATCAGCAGAATGAAAAAGGAAGTCAATGTATCAAATCTTCACCTGTATAACATACACATTTTTTAATGGAAAAATAAAAAGGCAATACCAAAATAATAATAATAATACTTAACAGGATACTGCTGCAACAACAGTTAAATATTAAATACCAAAGCACTAGTTATGCTTCTGTTAAAATATTGATTTTTCTGGTGCTTAGTCATGCTTGCTATATTTCCATAATAACTGCCAAACCTGGGTGGAGCTTTGCAGGCTTCATCTGGGACAAGCTTTTCAACCCTTGAATCCCAAAACAGGCTTGGTACCAGAACTAGTTTCACAAAGTTTTGTTTTGTAATGCTGCTAATGTTATTCCACATTAGAAACCAACTTTACTGTAATTTCAATAGGCATTTCTGAAAGAAAACTTATCTTAGTCTTGCAGTGTGACCAGAGTAGAATCAAAATTGTAGATTTATCACACAAATGAACCTTGGAAGCTTCTGAAAGAAGTAAGAAAATAAATCTATTGATGTACAAGATAGTAGAAATAGCTAGTTCCAGTTTTGGTTTGATATTGGCCTTTCAAAGGATTTAAGGCACTGATTTAGTTTTGGTAAAAGGTGAAATAAACGACCAATGAGACATGATTGCCGATCTTTGTTTGGGACATGATCTATTAAAAGCTTAACTGAATATCTGCTGAACATTTTTAAATACTTTTACTGTCAATTAATTAGGAATTAGCAAGTTCATGATTAAAAGGATATTACTGCTCTGAGAAAATGCTAAAATAGGTCAAGCTAAAATAAGTGAAATAACCTTATCTATTCATTTCAGATTAAGATCCTGAAGGTAGAAGATGCAAATTATTTAAAACACAAACACTGTTCAAACACATGTATTCAAAATAATGTTAATACCCAAGTCATCAATATTAGGATCTGGAACAACTACATTTTTCCAAAACCATCTCAATGCAATACAATACTTTTAAATGTGATGGTGGCTGTGTTGATTTTTCACCTTTTTGATGAAAACCACAATACAGTTAATAGACTAAATATGTAATTGATCTACACAATATTAGGCATGCAATAAACAGCAAACCATAATTTTTTTGCATTTCCTGTCCAAAAGCCTGCATCTTCTGCCCAATAGCTTGAATTTCACATTTCAAAAAACAACAACAACAAAAGAAAAGTTTCATAATGATATTAAATTCAACTTTCAAAAAAGAGCATCATATAGAGTATAAACTATACAGTTTTACAGTTTTTAGATAACATCTCGTTTAGTATAATAAGTTTGAGAAGCATTCAAAACAAGCGATCAGCAGCCCAAATCTTTTTCTTAAAACTTTCTGTAATTAAAACATTAAGGACCAAAACATGGAGCTTTTAATCTTAAAAAAAATAAAAATAAAAAAAATAAAAAAATAAAATACCATGTACTATGATCAAAGTACTATGGTCAAATCAAACTGAAGATGACATTGCTTAAAATGCTAATTATTAATTAACTGAACAAAATGGAAAGACACCAACATAAAGCAAATAAATCTGTACAAATCAAACGATCTGATGTAATACTACAAACATGTTAAAAATCATATGCTTATACCAACAACCATGCCACGCTCCAAATCACTGAGATCACATTTTTCCCCATTCTGATATGAACATTAAATGAAGCTCCTGACCCCTATCTGCATGATTTTAATGCACTGCACTGCTGCCACATGATTGGCTGATTAGATAATCACATGGATGACTGTTGGTGCCAGAAGGGCTGGTTTGAGTATTTCTGTAACTGCTGATCTCCTGGGATTTTCACGCACAACAGTCTCTAGAATTTACTCCGTATGGTGCCAAAAACAAAAAAAACATCCAGTGAGTGGCAGTTCTGTGGACAGAAATGCCTTGTTGATGAGAGAGGTCAACAGAGAATGGCCAGACTGGTTTGAACTGACAAAGTCTAAGGTAACTCAGATAACCATTCTGTACAATTGTGGTGAGAAGAATAGCATCTCAGAATGCTATTCTGAGATGCGGGTTGGTGCTGTTTTGGCAACACGAGGGGGACCTACACAATATTAGGCAGGTGGTTTTAATGTTGTGGCTGATCGGTGTGTGTATATATAATTAATTCTGCTCATGTGGCCGAAGGTTCCACCGAATAAAAAAAAGGAACATTGGTCCATTATTTTGAGAACGAGTACTTGCCTTTCGGTACTCGCCGATAACCTGTTTTTTTGTATTCATTTTTCTGAGTACAACATTAGAGTTATTTTTGTCAAATAAAGTGCTGCATAACAGAGCATCATAGGTGTGAGACATTGCTTAAATAATACAATTACTACTGATTTATTCTTCTTATTATTATTAGTAGTAGTAGTATTACAGTGAATATTACACAACCAAACAGTAGTGATTCATTTCTGTTGTCCTTTTTTCCATAAAATTGGGCTTTAATTTTAGTGAAGCATTTATTTTGGAGTGAAGCCCTTTCCGTTTCCGTGTGCTTTCGACAGTAGCTTCTCACTTCCAGAAAATCAGGTGGTGACATGATCCAATGTGATTATTAAACTGCAAAAGGCTTCCATTTAATTGAATATGTAGTCTGTATGTCCCTCGCGCTACAAAGTGAATTAGCATTCTGCTCGCTGCCATCTGCTACAGAGTGTGCAAAGCTCATGATGGTGTTTTCCATGTATGAGACAAGGAGCTCTAAAAAGGTATGAGCGGCCAGCATCGGCACAACACTGGCTCCACACATTCACAAGTGCTTGCATTTGAAATACGGAGTACATGCAAACTATATATTTATCTAATTAAATCACAGTCTTCATGGTTCAATAGTCAAACTAGGACATAACATGATTGTAATTTGTGTGTTGAATGTTTACAGAATGACATTCATACATCAGATGGTATCAGTTTTTGGTATCGGAGCATTTTTACAAGCACATATACGTGTACACGAGCACGGTATCGGACCCGATTCAGATACCAGTATCGTGGCATCCTTAGTTTTAAGAGACACTAAATTCATCAAAAAATTATGATTAATTTTAATTATATACACTCAATTTTTTTTTTTTACATTTACACATTTTAATTTAATAATTTAAGTTTAATTAATTTGATTTTGTTAAAGATTTCAAAATTCAATTTGATTGAAATTATGAAATTTAAACAAAATTAAACATTATTCAATAATAAAAATTTGCAACATAACTAATGTTTTTGGCAGTATTTTTGATCAGTTTAATGCCTTGGTGAACAGAAGGATAAAAACCATCCAAAAAAATAAAAAATAAAATCGGTTTTAAAAATTAATTCTAAGATGTTTTATATACAGTTGAAGTCAGAAGTTTACATACACCTTAGCCAAATACATTCAAACTCAAACAATTCCTGACATTTAATTTTAGAAAAAATTCCCTGTCTTAGGTCAGTTAGGATCACTATTTTATTTTAAGAATGTGACATGTCAGTATAATAGTAGAAAGAATGATTTATTTCAGCTTTTATTTCTTTCATCATATTCCCAGTGGGTCAGATGTTTACATACACTTGTTAGCATTTGATAGCATTGCCTTTAAATTGTTTAACTTGGGTCAAACATTTTGGGTAGCATTCCACAAGCTTCTCACAATAAGTTGCTGGAATCTTGGCCCATTCCTCCAGACAGAACTGGTGTAACTGAGTCAGGTTTGTAGGACTCCTTGCTCACACACGCTTTTTCAGTTCTGCCCACAAATTTTCTATCTGATTGAGGTCAGGGCTTTGTGATGGCCACTCCAATACCTTGGCTTTGCTGTGCATGTGCACTTGCAAACTGTAGTCTGGCTTTTTTATTTTCGTTTTTGGAGCAGTGACTTCTTCCTTGCTGAGCAGTGTATCGGGTTATGTCGATACAGGACTCATTTTAGTGTGGATATAGATACTTGTCTACCTGTTCCTCCAGCATCTTCACAAGATCCTTTGCTGTTGTTCTGGGATTGATTTGCACTTTTCGCATCAAAATACATTCATCTCTAGGAGACAGAATGCGTCTCCTTCCTGAGTGGTATTATGGCTGCATGGTCCCATGGTGTTTATACTTGCGTACTATTGTTTGTACAGATGAATGTGGTAACTTCAGGCGTTTAGAAATTGCTCCCAAGGATGAACCAGACTTGTAGGGATCCACAATTTTTTTTCTGAGGTCTTGGCTGATTTGTTTTGATTTTCCCATGATGTCAAGCAAAGAGGCACTGAGTTAGAAGGTAGGCCTTAAAATACATCCACAGGTACACCTCCAATTGACTCCAATTAGCCTATCAGAAGCTAATTGGCTAATTGCCTAAAGGCTTGACATCATTTTCTGGAATTTTCCAAGCTGCTTAAAGGCACAGTTAACTTAGTGTATGTAAATTTCTGACCCACTGGAATTGTGATATAGTCAATTAATAGTGAAACAATCTGTCTGTAAACAATTGTTGGAAAAATGACTCGTGTCATGCACAAAGTAGATGTCCTAAACGACTTGCCAAAACTATAGTTTTGCCATAACTATATGTTTTAATGACTTCAACCTAAGTGCATGTAAACTTCTGACTTCAACTGTATCCTTATAAAATTATATTATATAAGATTTTACTTGAGCAGTTTTTCAGCAAACTACTTTTATATTTATTTGAGTCATATTATTTCTCAGTACTTCTACTTGTAGTGAATTATTCCTTCAGTAGAAATACTTTTACTCAAGATTTTCAGTACTCATTCCACCTCTGCTCAAAATGATAGGTCACACATCCAAATCCAATATTTGGAATGACTAAATATTGTGCATGTGAATGTACAAAATGTGTCATTATTAGCACAAAGCAGCTACAAACAGTTCCAGGCTGTTTATATGAGTAAGTAATCAACAGGACACATAGACTGCTCCCAGACAGGCTTCTATGTAAAAATGGCAAGGATATGCATAATTTCATGTCTGTTTTGGCCAGTATTCCTATGCAGTGTTTAAGCTAGTAAAGGGTGATTGTGAATGCTGCCTAGTACTAAACTCAGAAGACAATAGCAATGTTAAACATTACTGCTCCATCATGCTGTATGATTTATTTTGAAAATGTAATACTGGAAGATATTTATGATAGTGGAAACAAATATGTGGGTTTGAGCCTTTAAATTGTACCACAGCTACCACTTCAGCTAATGATTTCAGACAAGTCATTACATTTGAAAAGCTTCAGCCTTGTTGCTCTTTGAAGGCAACAGCCACACTAAAAATCAGAGCTGGGTTTTAACACCTGCAAGTAAAGTCCAGTCAGGATGACTGTCTATTCGTGGTGGCTTCCGAGAATCATTTTGTGACAGATGTCCCATCAACATCAAATCACATTATACAAAAACAACAGAACAATAATTCTAAACAATACTTTTATAATTAGGTTGCAAATAAATGGAAGTGTAACAAGCAGTGATCATCAACAAGTCACTCCAAGCAAACAGCGCACCTCTAAGAACTTTTTCCTAGAAAGGCTGCAAACACTTTAACTCACCTGAACAGTACAGCACATCATCTTTCTTTGACTCTGTTGTATTGGGCAACATGAACACAGCCAAGAGAATAAAGCCAATCTGTTTAATCCATGGTGACATGTTGTTCTCCTGAATAAAGAAGACATGGGGAAAGTAAAAAAAAAAGCCACTAAACAAACTTAAACTTGCCAACATTTTTTTTTTATCTTTTCATTTCATACAAGTGTAATTATACTTCAGCTACATTAGAGCAGGCTAACAGTAACCTTACCAACAAAACAGTCTAGTTTGTTCCAATATTATTCACATTGCAGCTATTTTACATATAGTCTATATTAAAAGTAGCATATAGAAAACTTCAACAGTTTATGTCTTTCAGTTCTGCATATGTAAAAAGTGCCTAATGTTCAATCAAAAGTGTGACGGTCTCATTTTGTTAAACATATGGGACATGTGTATTATTAATATGGCACAGCAGTGCATTAGTGGCAGATAACAAAGATAAGAAATATCTTAAACAACAATGCATGTAGAGATTTGGCATACGTTTCAAACAAAAGTTATATCTAGATGCTTCTCTGACACAACAAGGTAGGACATGGTGAATGGGCATAAGGGCTGTTCTGAATATCCCTCATGTTAAATGCAAAAATACACTGACTGTTTTAGTAACAGATGCAATAGTGAAGGTCTCATGAGATCTCAATACACCTCACAAGTAGCGTTTAAAAGTTTTAATTTTTCCGGCTATAGCTCAGGTACTTATCACATTGTTTTTAAGGGAGGTTTTCGATTCATATGCCTTACATTTAGACTATGCATAAAACGTCTTCAATATTTTGGAAACATTACATTCATTCTTTAAATTTTTTTTTAGAACTTCAGTGACCGTCAATAAAGTTCTGAATGAACTGGCGCCCCCACTTGATCATGAAAACTCTTTTCTTTAAAGACGTTTGTCTTTCTCTTATTGATGTGGATAGCGAACTGCCTCATCTAATTTCCGTATTCCTCCCCATTTATCACCAATGCCATAACGCTTCTGACCAAAATAATGGAGACGTGTAATAAAAGCATTCATGCACATTTTCATTAAAAGGGCAACGTTCTGACATTTCATTAGCCTACATTTATATCGAAGAGCTAGAACGACCTAAATAGTGCACTCTGAATACTGTACGTAAAACTCAGAGAACACAGGTGTACTGTATGTGATCTGCCTGCGTAAATAAATGAACTGTTCCTCCTTTTGTTATTGTGACACTTTAAATAAGTAGCTAGAACGCGTAGACATTTAGGATTTGAAAGGTAGGATGTAGAGGCCAAACTGTTGTTTAACTTATTTAACTAAGACGCCATGAACAGTGATGAAGTGTTTACTGTCTTACCTGAGACGGTACGTTTGAATAGGAGGTAGCCTAAATGAGGCACGGGTAAAAGTTTGTTGCTAAAAATGACCGAGACGAATCAGACTACATTTACACAAAAACTCCAAAATATCCGTTTGAAAATGAATTACACAACCTCTATGAGCTATACAAAACAAAAGCAACGACTATATACGTGCCGGTCTGTCGTGCTACCACGACCAGCAACCTAGCTGGCCACACTAAATATTGACAGTTGCGGCACCCAATGAAATAGCATGATTCTGACTGTTGTCCAATGAGAGCAACGAATGCCTTGACGTCAAATTCCCGGATGTGAAAGTTTCCAGACATCACTCAATCGATCAAATACTGAAACAAATGATAGCCAAGTGTCAATCAAAAATTGGCAAACATCCTTTGTAGTGCATTATGAGCAATAAATTAGTGTAAATAATCATTACATAGAAGAATAAAGGGTAATACAATAATCAATACATTAAACAAACAAACAAACACATTCACACTTCTTCCGAAGAATAACATTGAAAATGGCATGGCTAAAAAAAAAAAAAAAAAAAAAAAAATGAAAGTTTATTTATTTATTTATTTTTTACAACTGATGTTAGGGTTAAAAAGATACAGTTAATTATGGCTTACAGTTTGCTGTAAAAGTAATATTAATAATGTTATTTTTATGGGGTAAAATGATGTCAAATGGGTCAGGTAAGTTTATACGTTTTATAAGCAGCTAATAGAAAAAGTAAGGTATAAAAAACAATTTTATTAAAAAAATAAAATCTGTGATTTTCAAAACAACCTAATTATTTGATGAAAAGGACTAATGGATGTACCATTTTAGCAAACCTCCATCAGCTAAAATGTTTCAGCTAGAATGGACCACTTTATAAACTGAAAGATTTTGATGGTTCCTTTCATTAAAACTACTCAAATAATATTGAAATAATCAAAATTCAAGTCTGGATGTGCAATATTAGTATTGTTTGAATGTGGTATCCTTAAATGTGCTTAAATACACATATCCACCTCAAACACACACCTCACATTTACACAAATAATTACAATTATCAAGAAATTACAATTACTTTATTAAAATGGTCAAGACTGCTTATCAGCCATGCATCAGTGATGGTATGTAAAAGCTTTACACAGCAATATGCATAGACATTTTGATGCTTTTCTAGATGATTTACTCAAAAGTGGCCCACCTAGCTGACAGTACCCTAAATTAAGACAATTGGTATAGGTAAGTTTGGTTCAACATTGTCTGATTAATTAATGTTCCTTACTTTTCAGATGCTGGCTGAGTTATCTGCCAGTATACCAACATAACATATAATTAGATTACTAACTATCATATTTTGGTAGGCAAATCTTTTGTGCTGATGTTAGAATAGTTGTTGGTTCAATCTGCAACCTCTGAGTTGCTGATCAGTGAAGATGATGTTGCATCTAAAACAGTAAAAAAAAAAAAATTGAGAATTGTCAGCAGAATAATAATTGAGATGAAATTGGCACTAGCTAGATGACAGCTGGGATATAAAAAAAATGATCTAACTTCTAGTATTATTCCTCTAAAGGACATATAGTACATTAAGTGGCCTGTCATCCAATATGGCCAAGAAGTTTTATGTGTGTCACATTTTATTCTTCACTCCTCTGAATGATTTGTTGCAAGACTAGTGAGAGCAACCTGTGAAAGTTGTATATAAGGCAATAGATTTGACATTAGTATTTATATTTTTCAAAGATTGTTTTACAAAGAGTCTAAGATTGTTGGAGCTGTACATGGTTTACCAACCAAAAAAAAAAAAAAAAAAAAAGAGGAGCAAATTCTTGCCTTGTGGCAGGAGCAAATTTAATTGAAATAAACACTCTAACATACAATATAACAAAATTGAAAAGTGATAAACTCTGTGACTAAATACATATTTAATGAAACAAAAGAACATATAGGCCTGCTAGTCTCTTCAGTGATGACTTTATTTAATCAATAGCCAATTTATTAAGTCAAACAGTTTAAAAGAAACAATTTAACAAAATTAAACAAATTTCTAATTGCTTAAGTGCTTTTAAAAAGCTCCATCCATCCTCTCTCCATCATATCCCTGTTTGGTATGGAATCCATACAATGGATTAACTAAATAATGAATACATAAACATATAAGAGTGTTGGGTTATTTATCTGAGGTTATCATTGTTTATTAAGCAGTTTTGAAAAGCATTTTAATTAAGAACTGGCAAATTCTTCTTTTTAAAGTCGTTAGTGTTTAAATATTTTTTAGACCTACCCAGAATCCTTTGCAAATCTCACTTTTCCACAACTTTCCACATTTGAAAGGTTAAGTGTACACCAGGTCACACTGTGTTGCACCTGTTATGGAAAACATTCAAGGTAGGCAGATCCAATCATGAGGCTCTATGTTAAAAGACTACTTTAATATACCTGAATCCACCGACATTTTAGAGGTCCTTGGAATTCACCAATGCTTTCCCAGAGAAGACAGCAGCAGTAGCTCCTATTTCCTTCTTTTATCTGATCGCAAACGTTCTATGTCAAATAGTGAACTGTTTGGAGACTTGCGAAGAGAATCATAGATCCTGTATTTCCCCTATGTGACTTGATGATGCGTGGCTGACAGTAGCAATGGGCTCGATAACTAACTTAACTGGACTCTAACAAAATGTAACGTGAAGAATCTCACACTAGATAGTTAACGGGTTTGCTTGAGAAAGATGTATGTCAAAGAGAACAGATTTGGAGAAGCGTCTCAAGAGAGCACTGCGCATGCGCGACGTTAATATTGGTACCATAAAAACAGAACCCATTTTACCAAGGGGGCGCCTACAAGGCTAGCAGCGGTACACTGTCGAGGAGACCAGTGGCCGATCGTTTTGAATGGATGTCAATGGAGGAGATACTTGAGTACGCTGAATAAACTGTTCAAACTGCCCATCACTTAATAAATTAACCGTAGTCTTCAACATGTTTTACACTAAACAATCCTTTTGGAGTGAACAATGTGTGTAGTTATCTACGATAAAAATGGCTTGTTTTTAAGAGAAGTCGCGGAAGATTTTACGACAGGTACGTGTCAGTTTACGGCTTTACCCATTCATTTGTATGGTATCCGCAAAGGGTGTCGTAACACTCTAACTGCGGTTCATTTAATTTATTTCAATTCAATTCAGTTCAGCTTTGTCATGACAATCGGAGTATAGTATTGCCAAAGCATTTTAAGGTTATGTTATTACAAACTGTTTTAAATAAAATAATAATACAATAATAAATGCAACAATTAGTAGTAATGAAAAAAGAAAAGAAAATTTAAACATTTAAATACTAAGAATGATTAAATAGAATAAAAAGGCACACACACACACACACACACAACCAACCATATAAAAGTTTGGAATAATGTACAGATTTTCTCTTATGTAAATGGAACTTTTATTAACCAAAATGGCATTCAGCTGATCACAATGTATAGTCAGGACATTAATAACGTGAAAAATTACTATTACAACTTGAAAAAAAAATTCAGAACTTCTAAAACTGCTTCAAAGAGTTCTCATCAAAAAATCCTGCATGTGCAGCAATGACAGCTTTGCAGATCCTTGGCATTCTAGCTGTCAGTTTGTCCAGATACTCATGTGACATTTCACCCCACACTTCCTGTAGCACTTGCCATAGATGTGGCTGTCTTGTCGGGCACTTCTCACGCACCTTACAGTCTAGATGATCCCACAAAAGCTCAATGGAGTTAAGATCCAAAACACTCTTTTCCAATTATCTGTTGTCCAATGTCTGTTTCTTTGCCCACTCTAACCATTTCTTTTTGATTTTCTGTTTCAAAAGTGGCTTTTTCTTTGCAATTCTTCCCATAAGGCCTGCACCCCTGAGTGTTCTCTTTACTGTTGTACATGAAACTGGTGTTGAGCGTGTAGAATTCAATGAAGCTGTCAGCTGAGGACATGTGAGGCATCTATTTCTCAAACTAGTGACTCTGATGTACTTATCCTCTTGTTTAGTTGTACATCTGGCCTTCCACATCTCTTTCTGTCCTTGTTAGAGCCAGTTGTCTTTTATCTTTGAAGACTGTAGTGTACACCTTTGTATGAAATCTTCAGTTTTTTGGCAATTTCAAGCATTGCATAGCCTTCATTCCTCAAAACAACGATTGACTGATGAGTTTCTAGAGAAAGCTGTTTCTTTTTTGACATTTTTTTTTTACCTAATATTGACCTTAAGACATGCCAGTCTATTTACACCAGTAATGTCCAGACTATGCTTTGTGATCAGTTGAATGCCACTTCGGTGAATTAAAGTGCCAATTTCCTTCCGAAACATCAAAATCTGTACATTATTCCAAACTTTTGGCCGCCAGTGAGTGTATGTGTATGTGTGTATATATATATATATATATATATATATATATATATATATATATATATACAAATTAAATAAAATTTAAATCCTAAGAAGGATTATATAAAATAAAAAGTAATATATAATATATATATATATATATCCTAAAATAGGAGAATATACACCATATGAATGAAATGTATACAGTGAATTAGTCATGTCTAACAGTGTAAATGGAATGGTAGACATATTTAGCAGCTAGTGCGGCTGTGCTGTCATCCTCTCCAAGTATATAGGGGATTTTCTCTGTATCACTGAGTATAAGGAATGATGGATTCAGTGTTTCAAATTTGGGGAAAAACATTTCTCTGACAGTGTGGTATTTGGGACAGATAAGAAAGTGTTTCTCTTCCTCTGTTTGCTTTAGGTCGCGGTGTCTGCATATTCTCTGCTCTCTCGTTGTCCAGGCTTTCTTATGTCTTTCTTTCTCTTTTTCTAGATCATGATTACTTAATCTGTATTTTGAGAGGATTTTTCTCTCTTTAAATTGTTTAATTGATAAGTAGTTTGCCAATTTTGTGGTTCTGTTTAGGGTGGAATAACGTTGGAGTTTGTTTTCTCAATGTCTTTAATAATTATTTTAGGGTTGTACCTGGAGTCAATCACGGGTTGAGTTTCATTAACTAGTTTAAGAGCAAGTGTATTTAGAGTATGAGACACTAGTGGGATCTCTTTGGCGCGGAGGGCTTTATATTTAATAGACTCGGGATCAGACTGATGGAGGTGATGCCAGAATTGAACAGATCTCTTCTGTATTTCAGTGTTTAGGGGACATAAGCCTAATTCAGTCCTGCAGCCAGTACTGGAAGTGCCTCTATGTACCCCCAAAATATTCTTTGCAAATTCCAACAGAATTTTTTCTACTGCAGTTTTATCCCAATTTTGAAAATTTAAGACTGGTCCCCAAATTTCACATCCATATAATAGAATTGCTTTAATGACTGAGTTGTATAATTTAATCCATGTTTTAATTGGTAATTTCATATGGCCGAATCGTGATTTAATTGCATAAAATGCCCTCCGAGCCTTTTCACTCAATGCTTTTACAGCCAGACCAAAACCCCCAGATGCACCTATCTCAATGCCCAGATAAGTATAGCTGGTGCTGTGCTGTTGGACCTCTCCTCTGTAGGTGAACTGGTATTTGTTTCCCTGAGATCTGGCCTTTTTCTGGAACACCATAACTCTGGTCCAGGCTGACTGTAAGGGCCCACTCCCGACAATACTCTTTCAGCAAGGACAAGCTCTGCTGAAGACCCTCTGCTGTAGGAGACAGCAGGACTAAATCATCTGCATACAGCAGACCTTTGAGCTCAGTGTCATTTAGAATGAGGCCAGGGATATGGACTGCTCCAGAGCTGCTACAAAATCATTTATATAGCTGTTAAATAGGGTTGGACTCAGACTGCATCCCTTTCTCACTCTGCGTCCCTGCTGAAAGTATACTGTTCTGTGATTTCTCATTTTCATTGCACATTTACTGTTTGCGTACAGGGATTGTACAATATCAAATGTTTTTCTGGCAATGCCAATTTGAAGAAGTTTGTTAAATAAACCATCGTGCCAAATTGAGTCGAATGCTTTTTTTAAATCTATAAAACATGCAAATAGTTTTTTGTTTGTCATTTATGTTTTTGTTAATTAGAGTATGAAGACAATTAATGTGGTCAGATGTGCACTGTTTTGGTAAAAAGCCAATTTGTGATTTATTTAGGATGTTGTGTTTTGAAATGAACGTGACTATGTGGCTATTTATTGTACTGCAGCTTTCCTAATGTACTCCTTTTTTAAAAATAGGGGTGATCAGTCCTTCAGACCAGATCTCAGGGAAGATAATGGACCGAAAAACCAGATTGAATATTTTGACTAAAGCTTTGATTATGCTGGGGCTGCTGAGTTTAAGCATTCCGTTGCTAATGTTGTCTTTCCACATGTTTTCTTTAATTTAAGATTTTTAATATGCTCTATTATTTCTGACATTGTTATAAATGTATCCAGTGGATTTTGATCATTTTTAATTGTTTTTCTTTATTTTTCTTTGAGGCTGGTTGAGGTGTGAGTGTAAACAATTTTGATAAATATTTTTGAAGATTTCCAAATTGAACCACTCACGTCTTTTTATTTTTTTATTTGTTTTATATTTGTTTCGTTTTTTTGATAAAGAAGCCAATGTTTTGAATATATGATTACGGTTGCTAAATTTATTCCATTAATATCTGGGGTGAAATCAGTGGACATAAAATCATCCAGCATATTTATTATAATAGAATTATTCTATGTTTTCTTTGAATTGTTTAAGGTTGGATTAGTTCCATTTGAGTTTGGAAAATATACAGTTACAAGGGGAGGATTTTTGGTCTTTTCACATGATTGTTTCAAGTAAAGCACTGTTTGGCAGTGATCAGAAATAGGGAGTTCAGGTCCGAATTGTGAAAGCACTAATAAAGTTTGGATCAATATCTGTAATTGAATATTGTCCACACTGGCTCCTGATCTGGAGCAATACGTCAGTCTACCAATAGAATCTCCCCTGGTTCCGCCATTAATGATGTACAGTCCTAAACCTTTACAGAGCTTTAACATTTGCTTTCCATTTGTGTTCACTAAACTATCATAAATGTTTCTTGGTGTGATAATTGATGGGGATTGAAACATGGTGTCATAGAGTATGTGACTGTATGTGATTGACAGTATTTACATAATCAATTTCCCTCCCAGTCCTTGCATTTAAATCTCCACATATGAGGATATTTCCTCTGGACTAGAGTTCTAAGATATCAGTCTGTAACTATAGAAAGCATTTCTCTAAGTAATAGGGAGAGTCATGAGGTGATGTATTTACATCAGGGCAATTATATGATTGGTTAAGAAGACTCACGTGATCCAAGTTGACGGATAGGCTCTCATCATGGTAAAGCTGTGGAGGTTGTTTGCGCAGTATAAAAGATTCTCTGCTAAAAAGGTGTGATTGTTCAGTCATGTAACGTGCCAAGTGGTGCCAACTTATTGTATAAGTTTAGGAGTTTGTTTACATATAACAGTGTATCATTTTGAATAGATAGGACTTTATGAAGTAACATTATGGAAGACATTATGAAGTAATCTACACATCTGCAGGATCGCCACATGCAAGTGGTTTGGAAGCTTTTGTAATAAGGCTGAAGGGACAATAGAGGGAAAAGCAGCTCCATAAGTCATTAAAATGCCATTTTATATGTTTAAAAACTGCTAAACTGGTGCATTTCCACAAATTAATACAACTCTTGAAATATAATATGTGTTGTAAGCATTAGCGCATGTGGTCAAGCAAATTTAAATCAAACAATCATCTCCCCTCACAGAGAACAATAAGAGTTATGAGAAGCCTGGCAGAGAGAGGTCCTTCAGAGGAAAGTATCAAGTTCAGGATATGAACAGGTAACAATGGGCCTTCAATGTTATTATTTTTATTTTTTTTAAAGGGATAGTTCACCCAAAAATTTAAATTTCTCTCATCATTTACTCACCCTCATGCCATCCCAGAAGTGTATGGATTTCTTTCTTCTGCAGAATACAGAGATTTTCAGAAGAATATTTCAGCTCTGTAGGTCCTCACAATGCAAGTGAATGGTGACCAAAATTTTGAAGCTCCATAAAGGCAGCATAAAAGTAATCCATATGACTCCAGTGCTTAAATCCATATCCTCAGAAGTGATATGATAGGTGTGACTGCAGAAACAGATCAATATTTAAGTACTTTTTAATATAAATTCTCCTCCCTGCCCAATAGGTGGTATAGAGCTGTTTAGGTTTAAGTCCAAAAACCCAGAGGAGAATTTGCCATGAATTCCCTATGAATTTTCATATGGGTTTTTATAATGGCTATTTTGGCTTTATAAGTAAAATAAATACAACAATATCTACAACATAAATTGCACATTTTCATACCTCTAACGTGAATTTTGAAGCTTATTGATTTGCATTTAAAAAAAACATGGCGGCTTCAAAATTATGTTTGAGGTGTTACTGTGTGTAATTTATGGTGTAGAACAAAACGTATCGTCAAGTAATGTTTACCACAGACCTTATTTTACGCATAAGTTGAAAAGCCCTGTTATAAAAACCCATAGGAAAATCCAGAGGGAACCCATGGCGAATTAGACTTCCAGGTTGCGTACAAATTGACATCACGGCTGAACAGCTCTGGTGATATGCACGAACAATGCGAATCACCAAAAACATTAAGAAGAATGTGAAAGTGGAGACTGATAGTAAAAAAGGACTTTAATATTGATCTGTTTCTCACCCACACCTATTATATCGCTTCTGAAGATATGGATTTAACCACGTCTTATGGATTACTTTTATGTTGCCTTAATGTGCTTTTTGGAGTTTAAAAATATTGGTACCCATTCAATTGCATTGTAAGGACATACAGAGCTGAAATATTCTTCTATAAATCTAGCGCCACTGAACGGAATTGCAAAAATGAACAATGTTTTCAAAACTGTTTCTGAATATGCCCCTCATCTGCCATTGATTGAACAAACAAATTGCCACACCCTCAACTAACGTCATTGTTTGAGTAATGTTGTTGGGGCGGGTCTAAACGGGCTGCTCAAAACAAACACAGGAATTTTTATAGCTTCACAGAGACAGTTTTGTTTTCAAAACTTTCCATGATCTAACATTGCACTTTTTCAGTAAAGCTCTTTGCGTGAACGTGACTGGTCTTGGATGCAAGAGCGAGACGTTTATTTATGTCAGTGTATTTCTTAATGGCTTGGTTGACATGGGCACTTAATCTTTTTATCTTAATTTGTATCTCCTTTTCTTACAAAGTGATTCAGAAGAAGACATTCTGGTGGATGACTGGCTTATAGCCAAACAAGTGAGTCCCTATGCTACACCCAGAGCACACTGCTACTATTTTAAAATAGATTTTAGTCCCTTTGCTGGCTTACACCTAGATCGTTATATCTTGTCTAGATCATGCAAACTGATTGCATGATCAGTGCGCAGTATGCTGTGCTGATAAACACACATAAATATCTGTTAAGATGCCAGGTCTAAGGTGATGGTGTCATTCTGCCTCAGGATTGTGACAGGTGGTTTCTACACAGGGCCAGCTGTCCTTTTTTTGTTGTTGCAGCTAATGGTATATTATCTGCTTAATGTGTCCTACGCAGAAATACAAGGTGTTCTGCAGATAAAGGTAGTAAGGGACCTGAAATGGCTAGAAATATCCCTAACTGTGGAAGGGCTCTTGGGGATTGGCCTGATTTGAGTGGAACTGGAAAGCCTTCTCTTAGCTTTTATAACTGAAAAGGATATACACTCTTGCTTCATGACTATAATCTCACAATATTGTTTTGATTTTAAATGTTTTGAAAACGGAACCTTTTCTTTGACCTAACAAATGCCTTTTAAAAATTTTAAAGTTCTGAGCATGTTATATTCTGCTGAGTTATGATTTATTTAAAATGCCAATAATTATTACTTTTGGAATATTTGACTCCTGACACAGGAAAAAAAAAAGAAAAAAGTCTTGTCGTTCTAGTCGGAATGTTGTGATTAAACTGTGGATGCATTTCTCAGGCTCTCTTGCACACATCAGATGAAGAGCTGAATGATGACCTTTTGCGTAGCGATGAAGAGAACGAAACTATGAGGTAGGGTGAACTTTTCCTCTTTCTGGAGCAGCCAAGCCTATAGGTGCTGGACTGTTAGATAAAGGTTGATTTTTGATGTTCCTTAAGGCTTTGTTTTGGGTAAGAAAAGCACAGCAGAGCACATTGCACATTATGGGAATGTTGTTTCAAAATGCCCTCTGTATCCATCTGGCAAATTTCCAAACAAGAATTACGTGGCTCTGCTTGGAGAATACTGATTGCCTGGCATGGCAAGCAAGAGCCTTAATACCACTTCAGAATGCATTTATGTTAGTTGGCTCCTCAATTTTTGTTTTTTAAACACTAGACTGCATTAATTGAGGATTCAATTGTATTTGCATTGTGGTTTATGTTATGGGTGGGATTTTGTGTTTTCTTTTCAGATGTCATGATGAAAGCATTTCTAAACCAAAACTTGAGGTGACTGCAAGGCCATACCTTGTGTGCAAAACCTCTCACCTTGCTGGGGACCAAGCCAGATGTGCTACAGAAGGGCAGAAAGAGGTAGAGGTGGACCCTGGTGAAGTTGTAGACATTGAAATCAATGCTCCTCCTGGAGATGAATTTCAAGTGAGTTACCCTTTATCTCCTCAGATAGCTTTGGTTTTGTTGTTTGATCCCCCCCCCCCCCCAATAAGCTCTTTCTATGCTTTGGAATCGGGTCCCTTGAGGGAGATAGGCAGAGAGAGTGACAGGGAGGTGAAATTAGATCTATTATCACTCTCTAGCAGTTTATTTGTCTGTGCCCTGACAAAGTTAGTGCTGACAGCTTGTTTGGTGGAAGGTAATGCCCCCCTGTTGTCTCCATGGCAGAACTGAGCTCTGACCTTGAGGCCCGCATCCCTGCGGAAAAGAACTCTTTGTGTTGTAGGAGAGACTCCCCGCCAATTATCAGCCACAGATAATGCGTAGGCTTCTATCAAGCCGTAAACAAAATCTGATAACAGCCTGTAGGTGAAAAGATTATTGACCCTTTAAAAGAAATCTATGTGGCTTAAATATAGTGAACATAACTGATGCTCCTCTTGTTTTTCTGTCCACCAGAGAAAGAGGTTATCCATAATATGGGTGTGATATGTCTTGTGAGGTCAATGTATCATTTGAAGGACATCCAAGGCATTCCTGAATAAAGGCTTACCTTTCATTTTAGGATAGAGACATAACCTTTTGATAAGTGACTGAGAACAATACTAAGCGGGGTCAAATGAGCTGTCACCGATAACCCAGACTGAATAATTCAATACTCACTGGCTATATTCAGAGGTGCTATTGAATATGCTGATTAGATACAGGGACAGATCTATCCAAATGTCAACTGATTAGATGTTTAGACTTTTGATCAGTTAAACATGAAGCAATAAACACTGAAACACTTTGTTGTATACTTAGCAGGAAGTTGGTGAGAACAGTGATCAACAGCAGACCAACACAAAAATGAATGTTAAAGATTCTAATCTTAAAGTGGTGCTCAGTTTACCCATGCCAGTGTCAAGAGAAGTATGGTATTGTCTTGATATTTCCGAAGAAAATGTAGATTCTAGGGATGCACCGAAATTTTTAAAATAGCATAAATTGCTGTTTTTAGATTTTTGTCCGAAAGAGGAAAAAAAGGCCAAAAATTTGAACCTTACCTTAAAATCCAGTAACAGAAACACATCGAGAAAAAGCATTGCTTATATTGCACATTAAAGTCCACATCCCCTGAAGTGAAGGGATAGCTCTCCTGGTTATTAGAGCATTTATAAAGTGCACTTTCCAGTTACCCAATAATGTGTGTTATTGTGTGTTGTAGCTGTTACTCTCAAGCTCCAAAATGACATTTAAGAAGCATAAAGGCACCATTAAAGTTGTCCATATGACTCAAGGATTATTTTCAAAGTCTCTTGAAGCCATACAATAGTTTTGTGAATCGCAAAAGATGTGTTTAATAAGTAAATATATCATCTGCATGCGTAGCTCACTTCTGTCAATGAGCGCTGCTCTGTTGTCGACACACAAACATAGCAACACGCGCATGCGGGGCTGGTGAAGCGCTACTGTTATTCCTGGAATGTTCCGCCAAAATAAAAGCCAGAGGGTTTAAAGTTGGGAAATTATGAATGAAATTTTATTATTGTATAATATAAATGTATTATCATTATTATTAAATAACAATAATATTTAAATTTACTGAGTAATATGATATCCTATCTCAACTAAAATTAACACAAAAGAGATCCACTAAAGAAACCTTTCCACATTCCAAGTCCACATACAGTGTGGGGGGAAATGTGCCAATAGAACTGGCTTCATCTTCACTGGAGATTTTCACTAGAATTACTGTTCATTTAGATTCACTTTGCACAGTACTGTTTACAGTATATACTATTGGTTATCAGGAAAAACTATGCTGATAATTTTTTCAGAATTTCATATTTTCAAAATAAAGAGTGTGTTTTGGGCTTGTTTATACTTAAAAGTCCAGCGGATTTGGTGGAGATGCACCAAATCTCCATTTTTTTTTCTTCTGGTTATTATTGGGATTTTGGTTGAACAATAAATGGCATCTGGGATTTTATTCATTTTGGACTCTTTATCTGTGCCTGCCATTTTTTTTTTTACATTCTATAAATCAATTGGAAAAACTATCGGCCAATTAATCAGTCAGTTATCGGCCTTTCCCACTACCTTTGTTCAGGGTTGGGAGGGTTACTTTTGAAATGTATTCCACTACAGATTACAGAATACATGCTGTGAAATGTCATTTGTAACATATTCCTTTAGATTACTCAAGGTCAGTAACTTATTCTAAATACCTTGTCTTACTTCTTCAGCACTGGTAGATTTTTTCACTTGTTTTGACTATAAAAACTCTGCCAGTACAGTAAGACAAAATACACGTTAAAAATACATTCTCTGAAAAACATAAATATCTTATGCAGTGTTGTTTCTAAAACAAGATAAATCAAATTGATCTTGTTTTAAGGATTTTTAGATATTTTTACAGGAAAACAATACAAAAACTATTATCAAGAATACAAGTTTTGCCCTAATATCAAAGGTCTTACTAGAAAAAAAGAAATTAAGATCCAATGTGAATTTTCTTGACAAAAAATATGATTGTGCCTTGTAACATGTGCATGTAGACATGCTAGACATAACATTTTATCTTCGCGTAAAGCTGACAATTTACACAAGGTTTATTTCTATTTCTTCGGCTTCAAACTTACTTCTCTGTCTACTCGTATGAATGTAACACATCATAAGAAAGTGTTTCACTGCTGTTCAAATGCACTTTGGATCGCATCATTTATATGTAGAAATGTTTTCCATCTGAAAGGACTAAATATTAAATGAAACAAATGACAGTAAAATGCAAAGTAACCTCTTCAGTAATCAAAATATTTTTGAATGTAACTGTATTCTAATTACCAATGATTTAAACTGTAACTGTAGTGGAATACAGTTACTTATATTTTGTATTTTAAATAAGTTTTCCCATTACATGTATTCCGTTACTCCCCAACCCTGCCTTTGTTATCGGTATTGGCAAAATCCACTGTCGGTCGACCTCTAGCACATACTGTTGCAAAAGTTGATAATTTGTCGCGAATGATGTATATATAATTAACAATTACGTTTTTAAAAGAAAACAATTTAAAGGAGCTCCTTGGCTGCCAAATTTATTGATTTAGTCTTCAAAAATGAGTTCTATCTCAACTTTGCAAAAATTATACTCAAGACTTGAGATACAGTATAATTCATAGTAATTTTTTCCACTGTAAAATGTATTGCCAGGATTTAGGATCTTATGACCATTTCCAACTTGTCATCTGATTATTTACAAAATGTTCCTTCCAGGCCAATCATTTAGTTGCTAAGTGAATGCTGATATTTTTAATTGCAGTTAATTAGATCTGTCTGTCACCTTTGACCTACCTCTCTATTTAAAGACAAGGGGCAGTTAGTCTAGACTGTACACAAACACCTGCAGTACAGATGGTGTCTGCTGTGCTTTAGGGTTACAGTCTCTATGTGCTCAGAGTGTTGGGCTCCATCTGTGGATGGGACGCATTGTTTGTGTCAGAAGTAGTGGCACAAAAGAGACTGAGGGCCTTTTCTTTTTTTTAAGTCCTTGTAGGGGTGGCGTTTGTGGGGGCTGGGATTACCATGGGCACTTGGTCACTTTTCACTTTAGTTCTTCTAATAATTTCAACTCTGTAGCCTAACAGTTATTCTCTTTTAAGGGATTGTTCACCTAAAAATCTTAATTCTGCCATCAGTTGTTTGACTTATATTTCTACGTGGAACACAAAAGGAGATGTTAGGCATTTCTTAGACACCAATCTCTTTCATTGTATGAAAAAAATGCAAAAACATGAACGTGAAGGGTGAGCAAACGATGAAAGAACTTTTATATTTGGATGAACATCCCCTTTTTAATATTTGTTAAATCTCCAAATGTGACTTTGTTGGACAAAAATTTAAACAGTTTTGTAATTTGGGAAATTGATAAAATGAAAATAACCTTTACCACTTGTGGTGTAGCAAGTAGAAGATAAAACATCTCCAAAACATGAAGTACCATTTGACTTGCACAATTCGACTGTTGATCCAGTGTGCACTATGCATTGTAAATTTCCAAATATAAAACCCAAGAAGCAGGCGTAGATTGGGACTGCAGTGTGGCAAAAAAGCAAAGCTCAATTGACATTTCAGTTTATGTTACAAATGTAATTTGCATTTTGTCAGAAGTTATGACCCTGTGTAGCACCCTATTTCCATTGAAAGGATGTGCTCCCTACTTACTGATTGGAGATGTCACCCGAAACCATTCTGTTACACAGAGCAGCGAAATTGATTGTGACACAAAGTGTGAAGGAAATAATTGCTGATTCATAGCCTGTTGAGAGGAAGACAGGTTAAAATGGAGGACTTGATATGATGCTTGATGTATAGATTTCACAACCACCATCACTGACTATTAGTGCAACACTGCCTCAAGTTTTGAGAACTGGCCATTTTCTTTAGCAAAGGTTTCTCATAGTTAATTTAATGAGCTTTTAACGAACTGTGCAGCTCTGTACTGAAGTATGGAGAAATGCCAATCGCATCAGGATATCTTGCATAGCTTTTTATGTGTGTTTTGTGGTTTGTAGGGAAGAGTGCAGTGTTGTATAATTGACAGAGTGTTCAGAGGGAGCCAAAATAACCCAAAGGGGAGGTGATGCTCAGGAGGTTGAGGAAGAGCAGGAATCTTCTGCTTTGGAATGAAAGACTTTGGGGTTAATAGACACTAGTATGGGGGATTGACAGACACTCCATACCAACATGATCAACCCCCCACTTCACTCCCAACGGGCCAAAACTCTGTGGGATGTTATGAATTTATTCAACATAAAATGCTTATCTCACTAATAATTAGCATGTATTAAATTATGATATTTTGCACCTATATTTATTATGCATTTTTTGTCAGCAGCTGCATATGGGTGTAAATGTGTGTATTTACGTGTAAAGGTGTGTGTCTCTTTGTCATGTCTGTGTATGAGTATGGTAAGTTTGCTTTACGAAATTATTTCAATTATCAAGGTTCTTTGCGCCTCATACTCGTGTTGATATTCGGATTATGCAAAATAACTTGGCAGTTTTCCACTTTGAGTCAATCATGCAGAATTAGCTTTGTGTTTTGCTTTGGATTTAGCATCTCACATGTGGTAAAAATGTCTTTTGCATTGGGCGATTACTTTAAAGCACTACACAATATTTAATTAATGTGAAAGCCTGTGGATCTACATCCTGATAGCTCTGAGGTATTCTCATGAACATGTCCCTCTATTTAATTGATGATCAAGAGAAACTCTCTCTTCTCGACTCCATGATGAATACTGAATGAAGCCACTATGGTGTATGATTGGCTGAAACCACTGATATAACACGTCAGGAACTAGTAGAGTGAGTGTAAATTATGCATCGTTCCACATTAGCATTATGTCAGCTGCAAGAGGCTGACTTGAGTTGCAGATGTCTTTATAACTTGTAATGTGTTTTATTCACTTGCCTGTTTCCCCTTCAAACATTTCTATATTAACAAACATACTAAAAGTGAAGCATTTTTTTTGGATGTTACAAAATATGTTATCCTTAATATGCATATATATAAGTAAGCCATTCATTTGTAGGCTGATTTTTGCGAGAAGTGTAAACACTGTAGTGCAATAAAAATATTGCACTGTTGCATCCCAAACAGCCTGACATAACAACGTTGGCAACGAATGTGTGAGTTTTGTCCAACCAATGACAGACGGGAATGTTCAAGAAACCTTTCTGAAAACAGTAATTTTTTTTTATTTAGATGTGTGATGTAAGAATTAAACACTTAGGCCACATCCACACTTATTCGTTTAAGTTTGAAACCTTTGTTTTCAGTTTCCTAATGTCATAGCTTTCCAAAATATGCAGAAATGGAGAGCGTTTTTGAAATGCTCCAATTACGTCGTTCTAGTGTGGATGAGAGGCATAAACGTAGTGAAATTAAAGGGATAGTTCACCCAAAAATTAAAATTCTTTCATCAACTCACCCTCCTGCCATCCCAGATGTGTATGACTTTTTTTTCTTTATACTGAACACACATGAAGATTTTTAGCAGAATATCTCAGCTCTGTTGGCAAGTGGATGGTGACCAGACCTTTGAAACTCCCAAAATCACATAAAGGCTGCTAAAAATCTTTGTGTTCTGCAAAAGAAAGAAAGTCATACACATTTGGGATGGCATGAGGGTGAGTAAATAAGAGAATTTTCATTACTGGGTGAACTATCCCTTTAACGTGCTTTCAAACGAAACATGGTGTGAATGTGACCTTATAGACAGTTAGGATTTGTCATTTCTTTGCATGTAAAAAGTCACAATAAAATGAACATGAGTTTTTATTTAGTATTGAACATTTAGCATTTAGTGTTTGTATTTGACCATAACAATGTAATTTATATAATAGAATCTATAGCAAAAGTGTGAAGAGTTTTCTTCAGGTGGTTAAGCACACCATCTCATTAAATTGTTCTGTAACATATACTGTAAGTGTTGTAGCTCTCTCTTTTGTCTTTCCCTATCTTTCTCCCTTTCCATGTTCCTCTCAGTTCCTGTCTCTTTCTACCCTGAAGTCACGCTAATCTGTGATCACAGCATTAATGGACACAGACAGGCAGAGGAGAGGTATCACAGCCCCTCCTCCCTCTGCAGCACGAGTGGCAGCCTCATTGTCTACCGACGTTAGAGTAAAGCACTGAATTGCCCGCCTATTTTCGAAAGTATCCACATTTGATAAAGTAATCTCTTCTCAACCAAGTACATTCAAAATCATGAATGCAATATTGATCTGACCCCCTTGTTACAGATATTCAGTAGCATTAAACATTAAACACTGATTCTTTTCAAGATGTGGCCAAATATGGCCTTTCCACTACCGTTGCACCCCTCAGGCAAGAGTGATCCACCCACAGACCAAACCCTCCAGAGTCCCGAGTCACATCCCAGCTCAGTCTGAACCACTTAGAACCAATCGGCACCTTCCTCAGGACCAGAGGAGCCCTCTCCCGGCAAGGTCAGTCTCAGGCCTGCAGCCGCTTTCTGCCTGAGGCCTTCGCAATGTTACTTCATTTCATCAAGCTGTTATTGCTGTGAATGGTAATAATAAGCTGATAAATATTGCAGTGGTTTCAGGTTTTTATTGGATGTTGTTTGCAAATTGATTCATTGAACTTATCTGTACTTAAATTAGGAGTATTGAAGCTTTAAATATGATTTCCAGGCATGAAAAAGACATGAAGATTCATCAAATCTTAGTCGTGGAAATTTCTGTAATGAAAACTATTTTTTCCCTCTCGTTATGCTCAGCTCTAAAATATTTAATTGGATAGAAATTGCTCTGTGTGTGCAATCTCTATAAAATGGTTTTAAAAGTCCTTATCCTGTAATTGTGAATGACTCGAAAGGTTGTGGAGATTCATTAGTTAAAAGGATAGGGAAGCCTGGGTATTATTAATTATTATTAATTACTAAAATATATTCAGTTCAGTCATTACAGTAGATTGCTGATTTCTTATTTAGTAAACCACAGTGCTCTTCATTCATGTGCAAATACAAAGCTTAATAGTTTATGTCTGATGCTCAGAAGTAGGAATAATTCCTTTTCCTGTCTTTGGTGGAAGTTAAGGTGTCTGTACACAAATAATTGTCAAATAGGCTTTATCCTTTCTATTGCCCTTGATGTCTACACAAAGCCGGCCTGCTGTGGATCCCTTGAGCATCCAAGAGGGTAGCAGCTGCTCTGTGTGTGTGTGTGTGTGTGTGTGTGTGTGTTTTGTGTGTACTCGCAAATGTGGCTGTGTGCATGTTTTCTACTGCTATTAATCATGAGTGCACTGGCTAAACACTGTTTGAGTTGAATCTGTAAACATTGATAGTTGTCCTTGCGCAACTGGAAAGGTTCGATATGGGCTTTAAGCACATGTTTATTTCATTTCTATGAAGGAGGGGGACTTAATGCCAGATGGGATGTGAGGTCATGGGCTCAGTATATAGACTCCAGCCAAACACCAACATTTTCAGTCCAATTCATATTTTTAAGACATCGAAATATTATCCCAACAGATGTTTTTTCTTAAATGAGTTCTGCTGTACCCATTTGATGTCTCAAAATGTCTTAAGATGATATCATGTGTGAAATGTTATCTATTATGTAATCAATCACTCCAATGACTACCAGTACTTGCATTGTCAGAAGCTTAAAAATGAATTTTTCAATTTGGAATGCCCAATTCCCAAGTCCTCGTGGTGGCGTAGTGACTTGCCTCAATCCAGGTGGCGGAGGACGAATCTCAGTTGCCTCCGCATCTGAGACAGTCAATCCGCGCATCTTATCATGTGACTTGTTGAGCGCGTTACCGCGGAGACGTAGCGCGTGTGGAGACCCACGCTGTTCTCCACAGCATCCACGCACAACTCGCCACGCGCACCACCGAGAGCGAGAACCATACATTATAACAACCACGAGGAGGTTACCCCATGTGACTCTACCCTCCCTAGCAACCGGGCCAATTTGGTTGCTTAGGAGACCTGGCTGGAGTCACTCAGCACGCCCTGGATTCTAACTCGCAACTCCAGGGGTGGTAGTCAGCGTCTTTACTCGTTGAGCTACCCAGGCCCCCTAAAAATGAGTCTTTAAGTTGTTGCCTCTTTTAAAAATGGCTTTATAAGTCTGTGAATGCTCCAATTTACATGATCGGCAGGGACATTTTTCAGAAGAGAGGTAGAAAAGTGTCCTTTTTTTCTGGCCGCAAGGTCTTGCACTATCTGGGCATTTGCCTTGGAACATGTCCTTCAGAATTTTTTTTTTCCCAAGCCAGTTACGTTCATGTGCTCTGGATGACCATGATGTGATGTGTATTTTTATGCTCTCAAATGTGAATCTCAATGGGGTCCAGCTCTTCAGTGTGCAACAACATCTCAGCCAATCAGCAGCTGCGTCAAGCCAAGGCTGGGTGAGATGCCGTTTAGAATGCAGGTGACAAAATGCCCCCTGGAAACTTCCATTTGCCAGTGGGCATCTGATTAATCACGATTATCATACTATTATCATACAATCACACACTAATCGTACATGCAGGGTCCCATCTGTGGTGTGTGTGTGTGTGTGTGTGTGTACAGAATATTTTCCATGAAGAAAGGTGTTTAAATATTAATCCTGTCTATCATTTTAAGCTTCATTTTACAACTGCATTGAGTATGCCATTGAACTGAAATGGATGAATTGCCTCCAGTGAAAGATCTCATTAATCCCATTAATTGCGGCAGAGAATGGGTTGGCTGCTGTTTGTTTGCACTGACTGAATAACAGCTCTGATAGTGAGTGAGGCAGATAAACGCTCTTTGCTATGGATCAGTGGATTGCCCGCAGTTTTTAATTCTGTGTTGGATGGGTGTGTGTGAGAAGAAAACTAGCAGACACTTTTCTTCTTAAAAACCGCTTCACAAATAATATTTGATTGATCCAAAGTCACTTGAATGACAATTATTCACTTGATTGATCAGGTTCATTGTAGAAATTATACAGTTTCTATTTGGCTCTGTTTTTATTTTGGTTGCAAATTTCTATTCAAAGATTTGGAAGATAATAGCATCATTTGTAACAGAGCACCATTATATAAAATTGTTAGAACACCTATCCTGCCATATAATACATAGAAAACTCAAACATGAATCTTAAGTTAAAGGATGGTATAGGATGAAATGGGTCACTGGTATTCTTACTAATAGGAGAAATTGTAATGCTGAATATGGTGGCTGTTGGAATGGAAGTCACTCTTTACAGTTAAAAGAGCCAATCATCTTTTTGATAGTGACATTACCTGTCAGTTTACTCGAGAGCATGTATGTGCATTAGCTAGAGCAGCCTGAAAAATTTGTTTTTTTTTTGCTGATCTGATCTATAGCAGCACAATTTGACACCGTTGTTGACAGATTTTATTGCAGAGTTGAAATATGTTATTTAATCGTAATCTTGACCAAACATTTTGGAGATTCCAGTCTTTCCCCATTCAAGTAGATAGAAGCTATAATAGTATTCTGCTTCTCTCCAATACAGAGACAAAAACAAGAGAGAAAACAGCTGCCCAGAAGCTTTACAAACATGGCTACCGATTGACCTAATGTGCTGTAAAGGGTTAGTTTACACAAAAAATGAAAATTCTCTCATTTATTCACCCTCATGCCATCCCAGATGTGTATGTCTTTCTTTCTTCTGCAGAACACAAACTGTAGGTCCATACAATGCAAGTGAATGGTGACCAAAATTTTGAAGCATCAAAAAGCACGTAAAGGCAGCAAAAAAGGTAATCCTTAAGACTCCAATGGTTTAATCCATGTCTTTTGAAGAGATCTGATCACTTTTGGGTGAGAACAGACCAAAATGTAACTAATGTTTTACTATAAATCTTGACCTTTGCAGTCTCCTTGGCTATCATGATTTCAAGCTCGATCACACTTACTAGTGCCGTCTAGCATTCTGCGCATGGGTCAAGCGCTAGGAAGTGTAATCTAGCTTGAAATCATGATCGTACCTAAAGACTGCAATGGCAAGATGTACAGTGAGGAAGGAGTTCTCACCCAAAACTGATTAGTTTGCTTAAGAAGGCATGTAACAAACCACTACAATCTTATGGATTACTTTTATGCTGCTTTTATGTGCTTATTGGAGCTTCAACATTTTGGTCACCGTTAACCTACATTGTACGGACCTACAGAGAAGTTCTTCTTAAAATCTTTGTTTGTCTTCTGCAGAAGAAAGAAAGTCATATACATCTGGGATGGCATGAGGGTGAGTAGCTTAAATTACGAGAGAATTTTCATTTTTGGCTGAACTATTCCTTTAAAGGGACTTCTGTTTAAGTCCCTTGATTAGCACAGTTTTCTTTTCTGTTTTGAAACCGGAAGTTTAGAATATGTACGATTTTTCTATTGAGTATTTCCTATTGCAACAGGAAGTTGGAGTGGAGCATATCAAAAGGCTCGTCCCTTTTTTCCAATGGCCTTTAGTTTATGTCACAGCTATGAACATGATTTGCTACTTGCTTTCGCTAGACAGAGGCAGGTGATTTTATTGGAGGAACATTCTTGTTCTAGAGAGCAGTGGACTGAAAGAGTGAGTGCAATGTGAGTCATGAATATTTTTGGTCTGTTTACCTGGAAGAGAAATACTGTAAAGTTTAAAAGTGTGTATCTGCTAAAAGGGCATTTTGTCAACATTTAGGAGTATGGTACCATGAAGGTGGCTTGAAATCTAACATATAAGACCTAAAAGCCACAAAACTTGGATTTTTATTTCATTGAGTATTTAATAATCTTGCCCCATTTGACCTTCTTCAGCGGTAGCCCTCCAACATTCTCTCATTCAGAGTGCATTGAATGTAAACATCCCTCTTATAGGTCTCTGATTTCACAACAGCATCTCTCCGCCAGTAAAAGAGGCCCAGTGGCTTAACTGTCTTCCCCTCTATCAGTGCTGTGTCAGTGGCAATCCTAATGCTGAGAGTGGAAGACAACAGACAGAGCAGGATTCTAATGAAACATCCTCCCATTGTCCTCTAAATCATCTCCGTTATTGAATGCAGAGCAATGCATACCTGGCTCCAGCCCTGGAGAGCTTTGGCGGCCTCTATCTCTCCCTCCCTCTCTCTCACTCTCTCTCTCTGTAAATGCAGGATTAGCCATTGAAGGAGTGTGCTTGGTTATCAAATTCATACAAGCGGCTTTTGCTTTTGTGTAGTGCTTTTAATTAAATCCTTCTGGGGGTGTGGAACTGACCTTTTGAGTGGAGAACTGATTAAGAGCACAATGGCCAGTTATTTCTGAACCACAGTCTGCTGCATAGAGCCACTGATTAACTTTCTGTTTAGGATGACTTGGCTTGAATCTCATTCACACACAGGCCAAGGAGAGGAAAAAAAGACGGTAATCAATTCTGGTTTAGAATGTAGATTAGGAGTGATAGCATCAGGTAATTAACAGAGGTAAGGGTGGCATTTTTGGAAGTAAAGTACAGTGAAAAGGGTTATTTGGGAGCTGAGATGGATATTTAAGAGGATAGAGGTGAAATCAGGATGGTTATGTTTTCTTTGGAAGGATTAGAGGATTGTTATCGTGCTCTCTGTGAAAAGATGAGTGCAATTATGTCGTATGTGTGTGATTATAGTAGGCAAAGTGCCAGCATAGTTTCCTCGTAAAACTTAAATCTCTCCTAATGTATGGGAGTACTAAAGATAGTTATTTGATTTAGATAAAAAAGTCATGTATTTGATGTATTATTGTTTTTGACTTATAAAACAAATATTCCGAGTCCAATTCTGATTGGATGAGCCATGTTCAAAGCTGCCTTAAAATCAGGTGGGGTTTATTCGGGGTCGTAGCTCTTCTGATAACATTAGGCGTATTATTAATATCATGTGGTCAGTGGCGAATGATCAAACTCCGGTTGCTGCCATCTCATTTGATGCTGAAAATGCGTTTGATATGGTAGAATGGGATTATCATTTTAAGATTAAGGAAATGTACGGGTTTTGGAGTACGTTTATTGGATGGATTAAGTTACTTTATAGACATCAGGTAGTGGCAGTACAAACAAATGGATTAATTTCAGATTATTTTACTCTGGATAGGGGCACCCGGCAGGGCTGCCCTCTTTCCTCATTATTGTTCTGTCTTGCCCTGGAACCATTAGCAGCCACAATAAGAAAGAAGGATGATTTTCCAGGGGTAATGGTGGGAGGTGTGGCACATAAGCTTTTGCTTTACGCAGATGATATTTTATTATTCGTCTCCGACCCTATTAGATCTATGCCTTGAATCCACAGAATTATTTCCTTTTCTAAGTTCTCGGGATAGAGAGTTAATTGGTCTTTATCCGAAGCTTTGGCTCTGACAGCGTACTGCCCGATAACGGCTTTTCAGCCGGGTGCCTTCCAGTGGCCCAAACAGGGCATTAAGTATTTGGGTATTTTATTCCCAGAAAATTTGTGCGATGTAGTTAGTTAATTTTGACCCTTTAATAAAAAGGTTTTTGAGCAATGTGAGCTGGTGGGCTTCATTACATTTATCGATAATTGGGAAGGTTAATGTTATTAAAATGAATTGTATTCCAAAATTCAACTACCTGCTACAGTCTCTCCCTATAGATGTCCCCCTCTCTTATTTCAAGCAATTTGATAGCATAGCGAAGTCCTTCATTTGGAATGGTAAACATACCAGATTACATTTCAGTAAGCTGCATAGGCCAGCTGACAAAGGTGGGCTAGGCCTACCCAAGATTTTGTTTTATTATTATGCATTCGGTCTTAGACATTTGGCTCATTGGTCGCTTCCACCTGAGAGAGCCCCTCCCTGGTTTTGTATTGAACTGGAAGTTCTTGCCCCTATTTTGCCATTGCAAAGCCTTTCTATCAAACTAACCAGAGAAGTTAAATTGCACCCCGTTATCTTGCATTTACACTTGGTATGAACAAAAGTGTTCAGAGTGTTTAATTCAGACATTTATTTAAATGTTGCCTCAAGCTTATGGCTGAACCCCAAATTATGTATTAATAAGTCCCCTTTCTGCTGGTCAGAGTGGATTGTGTGGGAGGTTACTACACTCTGTGACCTATATGAGAGTGGAGTGTTCAGATTCTTTGAAAATTTGGTTCAACATTTTGGGATTCCCAGATCTCAGTTCTTTAGATATTTACTGCTTTTGGAAAAGGTCATGAGGAATCAGTGTATTACTCTCTGCTAATATAGAGTCTGGGGGAAGGAGCTTCAACTTCTCTCAAGAGATTATGGGAGAAAGATTTAAACTTAGCATTGGAGGAGAGAGAGTGGGCTAGGATTCTAAAAAATGTCAAGTCTGCATCTAGAAACGCAATTCAAGCGCCTTATGCAATTCAAGATTTTACATCGATTCTTTTGGACCCCCTCTAGATTGTATAGGCTTGGTCTTAAAGACACACCCACCTGCTGGCGATGCCAATCAGAGGATGGGAAATGAGCTCAGGACAACCGCCCACTCCAATGATGCACTGAGAATGATGCAACCAAGTCAGTCTCCCTTTACCCTTAAACTACTTATATACTTGTACATATCAGAATATTTAGCAATAAACGTAAAATATGTTGTTTCTCTACTTATAATAAACAAACTAAAATCAATAGTTAATAATACTAGAAAACTAATAAAATCAATAGTAAGTACACAGTCTTGTGCCTCTTTTTTTCCCTGATTTTCAAATACTTTTTTGCCTCAAACCAAAATTTTGGAGCTGGTTGCTTTGGTTCATGGCTTACAACTCTCTTATGGAGGTTTTTAAGAAAAGCCTATGCAAAAAAAAAAAAAAATTAATAGGAAAAATACTTCCGGAACCTGGCTGAGAAAGTGGGCAACACTGTTGCACTCTACTGCGTCAGAGCTCTTCAGGGGTCCCCTTACACTAACTCACTGACGGTAGCAGAGAGAAAAGAGTTCGGGGCTGCAGAATTAAATGCTGGTAGCTGCGAAAGCACGGGACAGTCTACTCCGTTTGAACAGAATAATTACATCAGACGCACACACAGTTCCCCTAGAATCCCTACGGAAATCTCTACTAAAACTTTACAAAATAATTCAGTATATTTATTAAAATTAGTCAGTTTGATATTTTAATGAGTTGTAAAACAAGATTAAGATGTTAGGCTCAATAACAGACTATTTATTTTTTGTTTTGTTTTTTTTTTTAATTTAAAAAGTCACCGTGGCTTAGATTCATAGTGTATGGTAAAGCTATAAATAAGACGAAGCTCAATTATGCAGACTATCATATGTCATTATAAAATGTTTTCTCTGTTATTGATATCATTTAACAGCATGGCTTACATAAAGGTATTGAGGGAGGGCCGCTCCTCACATAATAAATGGACAAAGATATTTCTCTGCATAGCATCTATGTAATAACTTTACAACTGTTTAATAGTGAGCTAACATGTAGTGTTAGATAAATACCAGCAAAACTATGTGCATATTAACTGTTAAATACCCTAGATAAGATAAAGACTTTATTTAGGCCTAAGGTTAGTAATTTAGGTGTACCAACAATCATAAATCAAAGAAGAAGAATATCTTACCATTACTGTTAGGTGAAAATGAGGAACCACTCTGCCAGTGTCACTCACCGTCTGTAGCGCTTGCCCCACTCTTGGCTTGGTGTGTTTAAAATTTTCAGACGTAAAAAAATCTAATTTGGATTATTTATGAAAACTGGGACAGACAATGTCAAGTTGTGTCACAGCAGTCATTTGAAAATAAAAATCTAGTTTTATGTTATTCTAGTTTTCTTCCATTTATTTATTTAAAGTTTGACAAGGCAAGCTATAGCAGCACAAAAAAAAAAAAATTCCTAAAACAGCAAATCCTGAAATGTGTCAAAACATAACAGCAATCAATATCATAAACAAAAACATAAAATTAAGAGCATAAAACCCTAAATAAATATGTCATTTATAAAACAATTTAAGAGCATGAGAAATAAAGAAAAGTTCATGTCTTTTGATTCTACTCCATTAATTGGCTCAATAAATCTGCTCTCTCATCTCCACCAGTAGCTGGTGTGTGGTGAGCGTTCTGGCTCACTGTGGCTGCCGTCGCATCATCCAGGTGGATGCTGCATACTGGTGGTGGTTGAGGAGAGTCCCCTGTTCACTGTGTAAAGTTCTTTGAGTGTAGTGTCAGAAAAGCGCTATATAAGTGTAACGTTCATTCATTCATTCATACTCGTGGGCACTACATGTTCCCTGTGCCGCCGAAGTGAATAAGTAGATGTTGAGGCTGCAGGCAAAAAACCATGCAGAGGGGATGAACTGTCTTTGAGTATGTTAGTGAGGGTGCGCAGGGTAGCCTCATCACGCCTTTTACTCAGTGATGGAAGAGAAGAATACGGAATGCCGATGATCCTGCAGCATCGTTTTTGAACCCTCTCCAGCTCCTCGGAGAGCCCTTTTGTCAGCCCACCCCAAGCTGGGCTGGCATACTCAAGGACTGGCCTTATGAAGGTCAGATATATTTGTTTTAGAACATCGCATGGGGGACCAACTCTTTTGGCAACACTGAGGTAATGGATCCTTGGCGTGCCTTTAAGAGCATATAATTATTGTGGGCATCCCATGACAAATCAGATGATATCTGAACTCCGAGCAGTTTAAATGTGGAGATTATACTGATTTTTTTTTTGTCCAGAAATTGTAGAAGACGGAGGAGAGGGGATGTTATCCTTTCTCCTGGCACTAATTACCATATCCATGGTCTTATTTCCATTCATTGCCAGTGAAAACTCCTGTCCCCATTCAACAAAAAATCACAAACTAAAATCATGTTTCATGTTAGCATGCAAATTGTGTACATCCTGTGGCTATACTTTTGAAACAGTGAGTATTTTAATGTTTATGGATTGGCCCCATTTACTTTCATTGCAAGTGCATCACTGGAACCCAGATTTTTCTTTTTTTTTTCTTTTTTTAAGAAAAGGGTAGACAAGTCAGAATGATTTTTGTGGTAATGAACATCATGCCACAAATGCTGTCGATTGAGCTTAACTTGTATTGAACCTAGAATATTCCTTTCATGCAAAGGTGACAAAATGACAAAACTACAGAATTATGTAGGAACTTTCATATTTACTGAAAGAAATTGTCTACATGTGAACATTTTACCTGGTGCTCATTTGTTGGTGTATGTCTGGATTAGAGTGGAGCAGAGTTAGAAGAGGGTCTCATTCCTCAACCATCTGGGCCTCATCTCATGCACCCATGCAGGGAACTACTTGCCCCAGAGGAGACCCACACCGGACCTTGCTGCAGTCCTGGTGAGACCTCATACCCCAATTGCATATAGTGCTCCAGACTGTTGAGCCAACAGCGCTGCAATCACATCCGGCCTGAGAAGGTGTATGTTTTGATACACACACTTGTTCTTTTCTTTTTTTTTTTTTTTAACCGGGCCATCTGTTACCATATTGTTGTGCAGTTAATTGACTTTAAAACCCTGTAACCTATATATATATATATATATATATATATATATATATATATATATATATTGTATGTCATTCAGATATATGCTGTAATATGCATGTTTGTTGTTTTGTCATATATATATATATATATATATATATATATATATATATATATATATAGGCAAATAAAGAAATGGGCTGGGGGCCTTGAAAATTAGATGTTTATTTACAATGTTCCGAATTACAGAGAAATGTCCGTTTGCCTCACTTTGACCTTTGCTACATCCTCAGCACCTGCTGTATGTAGCCAGACACCCAAGGTGCAAACAGAAGTAGAGATGTCACATTAGATCAGCGGAAATGTGGCAATATGGTGCCTGCATGTTAACTTCCCCTCTTTTTGTCTTTGTTTCACCCCTCCTTCAAAGGGCCAGTGTACCCAGGACAGCATATGTTTGATCAACAACACTCTGCTTCAGTCTTGGACACTAATCCGCTCCTCTCTGGACCTGCTCCCATGGGCTTCCATCAGCCTCCGGGAAATGAGAGTGACCCCTGGAGGCCCAGTCCAGCTTTGCAGGGGCCCATGGATCTGTCCAGCTCTGACCATCCCCACTGCAGGCACAATCTTCATGAGAAACATCCATCAGCTCAGTCTGGCTCCCCTTTCATTGCTTCCTCTGGACCCCAGGCAAAGGTAATGTTAAGTGAGGTATCATAATGGCCTCTCCAGACACTTGGCAATTGTGATTGCTTGATTTATGTGTGTGTTCTGAATGCTGTTAATCTCAGCCACATTGTCTGCCAAATAAATACTCTTCACATTCCTCACCAATCTCTCTGAATAGTGCACTTTTTGTACTAATTGAGTACTGTATAGGCCTAATTGCCTTATCAGTTCAGTTTTACTTAGGTTGCTGTTAATGTCATGCATTTAAAATATGTAAATGAACTTTAATGTCTTCTAAGCAGTAATTGGGTGTAATTGTGCCTGTTCTCATGGGAAGGTGGACCCATAGGCTACGCTGCCCTCTAGTGTTTAAAGGTAGTTTTGGGCAATAACAGTTCCCTATTTGGCTTCTTTAAGTTGAGGCTGCACTGGATCAGTTAGTTTCATGAAATTGTAAGGTGATTACATTATTTAATTTCCTTTCTGTTGGTTCTGCATTAAAGTGATTTTATTATTGGTAAGGGGGTGTTGTAAAATCACTAACTCATTGCCTCTTTTGGTTTATTGTTGTTATAAAATTGTGGCAACAGCAAAATTATACAAAACTCCAATGATTTATAAATGGTTAAATTTATTTCTTAAAATTAATATAATTATTTAATAGGGTTGCAAAATACAGATTACCTGATTCGATTCTGATTCACAAGCTTTCGATTCGGTTTTTGATTCAATGTCGATTTAGATGGGTATATTTCAGTTATAATGTCCCTTTTTCTTACATATGTAAAAAATTCTCTTTCAGCTAATGCTGTTAATTATACAGGACCTTCTAACTAGGCACATTACGAAAATGAAAATTTTACTAATTATATTTCAGTAGTTTTTCATCATTTTGGTCAAATTTTAGCTTTGAACAAATGAACAAATGAATGTATTCAATCAATAAGTATGATATTATATTGCATATATTTTGTTACATGTTTATTGTTTAATTCCATAATTTGTACTTACAAGTATTTACATTGATTTGTTGAACACGTGCAAAAAAATTAAAATAAATAAATAAATGGTACTGTCTCTTTAAGGAAACCGGCATTTTTGTGAAAGGCTGTAAATGAGCGCATAGAGGACTCTAATGGCATCCGTGTTTTTCGTGATCAGAATTAAATGTTTATTTTTATTTTTGATGATTTTGATCAACAACTTACTGTAAAGATCAAAAATGGGTATAAAGAGATAATTTGGTCTTGTGGACACACATGGAACAACTCTTTCACCACCACTAAACTACACAATTCATTCGCTGATGAGTGAAATCTAAATATTTACCAGCCAGATGCCAAATATATATATTTTAATCACATAGCGCGAAATTTTGTTTGCAAATGCGAGTGATTTCCTCTCATTGTAGTAGAGGGCTGCGCGTAGAGTAAAAATCGATCTTGGGATTTAAGAATCGATATCGAGATCGTTCAAATGAAGATCCCAATGCATCGTGAAATCTATATTTTTAACCATACCCATTTTTAACCCTATTATTTAATACTCAGAATAAGCAACTCTTCCACCAAGTAATACAGTGTCCCTTAGCATGTGGCTCGTTTAATAAGGATTTAGAATCAGAACAATGTTTTTTTTTTTTTTTTTTTTTTTTTTAAGCAAATAACTTCAACATCATACATACAGTAATTATTGATCACCAGAAATATCTCCCAACATCAGAATTATCACAATGCCTCAGACCCTGCCTCTGCTCCACTGTCAATCAAAGCAAGGCAAGGCAATTTATTTATAAAGCACAATTTAAAAACAACAGTTAGTTGACCAATGTGCTGTACAATTCTTATAACATATTGCAAAAAGCAAAACATAACAGTACACACCAAAATTATACAACACAGACGTCTAACTACTCAACATAAAACAACAAGATTTCAACATGTCATTAAACAGGGTTCAATAAAAAAGCCAGGGAAAAAAGATGAGTTTTCAATAGGAGGCAATTCTAATGTGCAAAGGCAAACTATTCCAGAGCTTCGGGGCCAACACTGCAAAGGCGCGGTCCCCCCATAATTTACGTCTTGACTTAGGAACAATCAAGAGTTTCTGGTCAGAGGACCTAAGTGATCTGGACGGTGAGTAAAATTGTAGCAAATCTGAAATATAAGATGGTGCAAGGCCATTTAAAGGTTTAAAATCAATTAATAAAATCTTAAAATCAATCTTATTATGGACCGGCAACCGATGTAAAGAAAACAAAATGGGAGTAATATGGTTCCGTTTCTGCAAACCTGTCAACAATCTAGCAGCAGCATTCTGGACAATTTGCAATCGTGATGACGTGGATTGACTAATCCCTACATACAGGGAATTACAGTAGTACAGGCGTGAAGACACAAAAGCATGCATCACTCTCTCAAAATCAAAGTGCCTGCCAGGTCTTTACAGGCCCCCTCCTGACTACCCACATAACCAGCATGGCCAATCACAGAGCAAACAACAGTGTCTATCAGCCCTCGTCAGGAGGGCTGTGGAATTTAATTGGTTAAAGCTGTACTTATTTTGTTTAGACTTTAGATATATAAAGCATTAAACAACTACAACCTTGAGATTTGTAATGCAACACTTGACTAGGTTAGGATATGTACAGAGGTATGCTGGCATACTTTGTTAATACTCGAGATGAAAATTCTGAAAATGAATATGGTTTTTGGCTACATTCACACTGCAGCTAAATGTGACCCAAATCTGATTTTCTGCTCTCATCTGATTTTTTTTATAAGGTTGTTCACATGACATTTTACATTTAGTTAATATCAGATACTGGTCTGAACAGTTCAGTTGCGATTAAAATTGTATTTAGCTGTTTTTTAAGCAGATAGGACACTTAATGCCAATATATCTAATAATATGTCAGCCTTCGTATGGTGGAATTTTATTATCATTGAAGCTCAGGAGTGTAATCTTACTTATGAGCGAAACACCATAAAATTGAAGAACAGCAGGAAAAAACAGCATTATATAAACTCACTGAGCACTTTATTAGGAACGCTAAGGCCCTAATAAAGTGCCCGACGTGGTCTTCTGCTGTTGTAGCCCATCCGCCTCAAGGTTCGACATGTTGTGCATTCTGAGATGCTATTCTGCTCACTACAGTTGTACAGAGGGGTTATTTGAGTTACCAAAGCCTTTCTGTCAGCTTGAACCAGTCTGGCCATTCTCCGTTGACCTCTCTCATCAACAAGCCATTTCCGTCCACAGAACTGCTGCTCACTGGATGTTTTTTGTTTTTGTTACCATTCTGAGTAAACTCTAGAGACTGTTGTGTGTGAAAATCCCAGGAGATCGACAGTTACAGAGATACTCAAACCAGCCTGTCTGGCACCAAAAATCATGCGATGATCAAAATCACAGAGATCAAAATCTTTCCCCATACTGATGGATGATGTGAACATTAACTGAAGCTCCTGACCCATATCTGCATGATTTTATGCATTGCACTGCTGCCACATAACTGGCTGATTGGATAATCACATGAATAAGTAGGTGAACAGGTGTTCCTAATTAAGTGTTCATTGTGTAAGATAAGAGTTGTTATCTATAATTAGCTCAGATTTCCATTGAATTGCTTGCATTCGTGTTTTGATACAGTTTGAGGAATATAGAAATTGTGTTTTATGCACGGGTGACATGAGTAGAGCACTTAAATAAATCTATCTATGTATCTTTCCATGCGCATATTTTACTAAGTGTAGTCCAAACGAATTGCTGAACACAAGTGTTCTTTCTTTCAAAAAGAACTGAATGCATCAACTGGAAAAGATATGACTCCCAATTAAAAGTTTTAAACCATAACACTCCTATATACATATATGCCGGAAATCATGATGTAAAAATCAATCTAGCATTCATCATTTGCCTGGCTGTTCACACTGAAGGCACATTGGAAAAAATTAGATGCGTATCTGATTATTTCCACATATTAAAGTGGCCCAGATCGGATTTGAAAATATCAGATTCTAAGCACTTGTGGCAGTTTACACTGTAATCCAATTAACTGATCTGTGTCACATGTGGGTGAAAAAATCAGATGTGGGCTAAATTCGTTGCCTTTGATCTTTCTTACAATTTACTGTAAGTAGTTTTATATTCGTAATTCTATTGCCAGAATTTCCAGAACTACTGTATTTTGTTATGGTAAAGCTTTGTGCCACTCTTTCCATTACTTTAGTCAGTTCACCTCTCAAAACCATAAAGCCTAGATGGCCTCTTAGTGTGGGTGAGCACATATTACCAATTGCAGCATGTATCCATCTTTAATAATAGCCTCCATCCCACACAGAAACCTGCTGTGCTGGTAAGAGCTGTCGCCAGGATGGGACAGAGTGCTAAGCCAATGGCTGTTGCCAGAGGGATGCCCATTGCAGCAAGACAGCCGGCAAGTGCCAAGTCTACGATCTCTGCCAAAACTCCACCAGCGCCAGGAATGGTGGTAAGGAATGTGGGTCAGAAGGTCAAAGAGGAGGTCCCAACTCCTCCAGCTACTCAAAAACGACCCACAAAGCCACTAAACATAAGAAACAATGAAGAGGTCAGTTTGATGTCTGAAGCAATCACAACTTTTTACATTAGGACCTTGTGGAAAAAGAGATCATAGCAAAGTTGTACTGTTTAGTAATTGCCCAATAACAATGTTGATGAATACATTTTTTAAAACGCTTAAAGCAGATTTTACTTGGTTGACAATTTTACATTTTTATTTTGTTTGTGTTAGAAGGTTTTGGAGAATCTCTCTCTCTGTCTCTATCACTCTCTCTGGACTTTGGTATTAATGTGTGTGGTAATAGAGCCTTTCACCCCGTGCTCAGCGAGCTCAAGGTCAGGCAGACTGCTTGAAAGCTGTTCATTAGACCCAATTATTACCTCTAACAATGCAGTCAGAAGGAAATCAATAGCCTCTGTCAGGATCTTTCAAAGGCTTGCTCTGAAAATCAATCAATCCAGCTTCTATCTGCATTCTCCTCCTTCATGTTCAGGCTTAGACAGCAATGCCTCTCCAAGGATTTTTGATAACAAAAAATAAAAAATAATCATACTAATTCATCTGATTATTTTTGTCTGAATGTTTGTGCCTACAATAAGAGCCGTTGAACGTTGTAATGATTTTCTTTATTATAAAGTGTTCATAATAAACAAGATTTGCATTTCCAGAAAGAAAATACCAGTGCTTGCAAGGCAATAGTGTTAATTTAAACTGAGGTCAACAATCAACACATAGTAACTGTGTAGTGTAAAAGCGGCCACAAATGGTTATATGCAAGGAGGACAAGTCCAATCACAATTCACTATGCCAAGGTGCGATTCAGTATGCAAATACTATGGGTGCTTCTCAATCGGATGGCTGCAGCCTAGTTAGGCTGGATTTCTCGGCTGCCACGTCATCAAGCACCGTCGAAGGCTGTCTCAGTTAGGGCTGAAACGATTAGTCGACGTTATCGACAACGTCGACAATAAAAAATTGGCAACAAAATATTACAATTAACGTAACAACATGAGATCACATTATCATACTCTAATGATGACGTGCGAGAGCAGCACTGCAGTTCGCGCCTGACTGAGGAGAGGAGGAATTACACAACTCAAAGTCCAGATGCACTCCAAACTTTCCAAACAGCTTCAATTATAATGCAAAAATACAAAATAAATAAATACATAAGCACTCTCGTTGTGCAATAAGTGGAGCTAGAGCTGCTACTCCGCTGAAGCAAAACTTGCATGTCGAGCTTCAAAGGAAACACCCTGGCGTTACATCTTTAATGTGGTTATATTTAATGCATTATAGCTTTATTAAAGTTCAAATAATATGGAAGCAGATCATGTAAATAACTACAAACTCCGAATCTGGCATTTCTCGGTGTGGTCAGCGCCTCTTCAGTGAGTTGCCGAATGTCCCGATCTAAGAGAGAGAGATTGAAAATGCACCCGGCTGAGGCACACTCTGGCGCGGGGATGCTCGTCCATCGAGCGCACACTTGCTCCAGCTAGATTATAACGTGATGGCTCACGACTTATTGAATCATAATATATGTGTCACTGTGCATTTGTTATCGTAAAATAGTAGAGGTATAACCCCGGTGTCCTGGCCAAATTCCCCCCATTGACCCTTCTCAGTCATGGCCTCCTAATAATCCCCATCCATTAATTGGCTCTATAACTCCACTCTCTCCTCACCACCAATAGCTAGTGTGCGGTGAGCATACTGGTGCACTATGGCTGCCGTCGCAGGTGGATGCTGCACACTGGTGGTGGTTGAGGAGAGTCCCCTGTTCACTGTGTAAAGCGTAGTAAGAGTGTAGTGTCCGAAAAAGCGCCATATAAATGCAACATTCATTCATTCAATCATCATGAAGAAAATTGGCAATTAACAATTGGCTTTATTAATAAGAGCGAGTTTGTTTTTTTGTGAGTTAAAGATGGATTGAAGTGAAGAGAGAGGGTAGTCTTCGCCCCATTATACACTGCAACAAAATAGGTTTTTGATTTGTTTTTGTTTTGGCTTGTTTTCCAATATAAATATCTAAACTCCTTTAAAACAATGTACATTTACTTTAGCAGCTATACTGCAGAAGAAAAATTTGTTATCTGAGAATGTTGAATATAATATTAAAAATACAAATATTTTAAAATATCTAAAAATCCTTTAAAAAAGATGCATTCACCTGAGAGACAGCATATAAGATATTTAGACTTGCTTTTAGAGAATAGATCTTGAATATAAGTTTATTTTGTCTTTACTGCACTCGCAGAAGTATAATCAAGTGAAAAAAATACACTTATATACAAAATACACTTATTTAAGATACATTCTCTTAAAGCAAGGATTTTTAGACAATTTTAAATGGAATATAAGACAAAAACACTTGATAACAATAGGATTTTTTGCAGTGAATTTCTTTACTTAAACTTTACTCAATTAAAATATTTTTTTTCCCTTTAATTCAGTGAATGTCATTTAGAGGTATTTTTAAAAGATGATTTTGTCCTCTTTATTGTTAGTAAGTACATTTAATACAACCTTTTAAGTCAGGCACAAGCTGAATAATCGATTAAGAGCTAATGATTAATCATTGCAAAAATCGCAGAATAATCGTTCTAATAATCGTTAGATTAATCGATTATCAAAATAATTGTTAGTTGCAGCCCTAGTCTCAATTGTGAGGACCCTTGGAAGGCAACCTCGTTTTGCATCCTTCGCTCGCAATATTTTGGAGGATGCATCAAGTGTATCCTTCGCGACCTTCAATCGCCCACAATCTCTAGCACATGCGCACTTACTAGACCGTCTCGTTGCGCTGAATGCTGAGGAGGAGCCTAGCCTACAGCCTCAGAAGGACTGGTCTAGGAAGGACACAGCCTAGCTAGGCTGCATCCTTCCGATTGAAAAGCACCCTATGAAGATGCCATTGCTGTGGAATGGCATTCTATTAATGTAAGTAAAAGGGAAGTTTTCAAACTTAAATCTGAAATTTCTTACAATGTATAAAGTTTACAAAAATAATAATAATTATTATAAATATCACACCTATAGCTGAATTTATCTACAAAACAAAGTTTAAATTAAAACATTAAATTAAATGTTTGCTGAGCTGTTCAGGCTGAATTAATTGTAGAAGTTTAATACTTAGGGGTTTAGAAAGAAACCTAACTATAATGTCTGAGGAATATCAAAACAGTGCTGCCTTGCAAGCACTGTAATAAATGGTATGCACTAATAAATAATACATGACCAAGCTTTCTGTTATTATACCATTAAATCGTTTAAGACTATAACTGGTCTGTTTCATTATCTTCAGAGTGAGGATGAGTTGTTGTACATGCAGAGGCTGAATGAGCAGATACAATTAAGGGAGCAAATTATCAGACAGAAGGAACAGAGCAGATTTAAGCGGGCCATAAACAACCAGAAGCAAGTTGAGATTTCGGACCAGCCTCTTGCACAAGACATCCAGCAGATAGACCAAAGATCTTTCCCCCGGAAGGTTACACATCAACAGCTGTTCCTTAACACCCCTCACTGTCCTGTCCTGAAGCGCCATCCAGAATTTCAGCCCTTACCTCCACAACAGCACCAGTACCATGTTGTAGTGCCTGCACCTCAGCCGCCATGGCAACAAGCTCCAGCAGCCCGAGGGAATCCATCAGGCCTGGCAGCAGGGCTACAGCATAATCAGCCTCATCTGTGGGGCACTGATAGGGTGATATTGCAGGGGATGAAGCAAGTCCCAGATCAGAGGAACCAAATGTATGCCAATGATGAGGCTGCACGGGTATCAGAACCGCAGGAAGTTTGGCGAGGAGGCAGGAGGGTGTTAGAGCAGAGAGATTCTGAGAGTCATGTTCCTGCCAAAATACGAGTGGTCAAACACTACAGCCCAGGCGTAAGTACTGTTCCTACCCATAAATACTACCTATAACTGTTATTTTAACACACAAGGATCATTAACAATGGATTTAGGTTCTGGAATGAGATCACAAGTGTTGTGACATAATTGCTTACATTTTATGGATTGCATTCATTATTAAGACTACATTTAAATTTGTTAGATTAAATTACAATAAAAAACAATCTGCATCACTATTTATTCTTAATTAGTTGCATGATGTTGCCTCTACTAGCATGTTTTCATTCTCTAGCCTTTGTTGTCAGACTTTCATGCTCTCACTATTGGGTGCTTTTTCCACAATATTGATTGTAGACTCTCTGAGCACTTTATTATGAACATTATGGTCCTAATCAAGTGCCGACATGGTCTTCTGCTGTTGTAGCCCATCCGCCTCAAGGTTCGACGTGTTGTGCATTCTGAGATGCTATTCTGCTCACTACAATTGTACAGAGGGGTTATCTGAGTTACCGTAGCCTTTCTGTCAGCTCGAACCAGTCTGGCCATTCACCGTAACACTTGAATGACCTCTCTCATCAACAAGGCATTTCCTTCCGCAGACATGCCGCTCACTGGATGTTTTTTGTTTTTGTCACCATTCTGAGTAAACTCTAGGGACTGTTTTGTGTGAAAATCCCAGGAGAGAAATACTCAAACCAGCCGTCTGGCACCAACAATCATGCCACGGTCGAAATCACTGAGATCAAATTTTTTCACCATTCTGATTGTTGATGTGAACATTAACTGAAGCTCCTGATCCGTATCTGCGTGATGTTATGCATTACACTGCTGCCACATGATTGGCTGATTAGATAATCACATGAATAAGTAGGTGTACAGGTGTTCCTAATAAAGTTCTCAGTCAGTGTATATCCATACATTAGTGTTTTCAACTGATAGCAACATGCAGGGTTGGATACAGAGGTAAAAATATTTCCCTTCTGTAAATTCACCCTTCAAAATAACTTGACAAACCCATAATTCAGCCCCACATGTAAAATCTGCTTTCCCCATTAAACATAACACAACATTCTCCTTTCATCTGTCTTTACACAGTTGTCTCCCTGTGTTCTCAACCCTCCTTCCTCTCTGTAATCCCATACTGAGAGTAGAGGCACACAAGCCTTACAGTGCGATGAAGATAACAGGGTGTCAGTCTTAATAGAGGTTGTGGTGGTAGTGTGTGAGTGTGTGTGTGTGGGGGGGGGGGGGGGTTGTCTTTGCGGAGAAATGTCTGCAGACAGCTGAATCGATGAACTTGCGTTTGACAGAGTGGTGCGGGCTGGCTGAAATACAGATCAGCAAGATGCTACCCGGGGACATTGTTCTGCTGTCAGTCTCATCCGCGCTGACAATGTTATCTCACTCCCTTTCTCCTGTATCAAGTATCTTTAAGGTGTTCCGAATTGGATGTCACCCCCTGAAGACGTGCAATTAATCTTTGTTGTGTGTACGTAGGAGAGTGTATGTGTGTGTGGGCACATTTTCTTAATACCTGTAAATAGAGAGTTGCTAGTATGGCAGATTTGGATTGAAGAGCTTAGCCAAAGATAAGGGAAATTAATTTTTCATCAGGAATAATAGCAGGTGTGCCAACATGGAACACAAAGCAGGAGTGAGGGCGAACAGGGAATTTGTCAAGTGTTGTCACCCCGGGATAATACTGCTTAGTCTTTGATTGGTGTAATGGAGGGCCGTGATTTCTATGGAGGGGGATTAATCATTATACTCTGTGCTGAGAGCAGCGGAATGCAGATGATGCTGTTTCACTGCATCAGATTTGATTTGGGATGTCCTTGGGACATGTTTATAGTATGATATTTTCTAAAGGTGTAATCACACCAAGTGCGAATATTCGGTGTGAATATGATTTGGAATAGAAACAGTGCATTCCTGTGATGCATTAGGATGTATTTGACTAATTAAAACTTGTGACCTAAAACGTGTTGGTCCACATGTCCGCAGATATACATATTAGCACATTTGGTGGCACTTACATAAGCTGTTTCGCCAAATGGCATTTAATACCAAAGGATGAAGAATCTATAGTTCAACCAAAATGTGAACTACAGTGCATTCTGGAAGTATTCAGACCCCTACATTTTTTTCACATATTATTATATTGCAGCTTTATGCTAAAATGCTTTACATTTTTTTTCCACATCAATCTACACTCCATACCTCATAATAACAAAGCAAAAACCAGATTTTTTATAACTTTGCAAATTTATTACATAGAAAGAAAAAAAAATGAAATATCACACTGACATAAGTATTCAGCCTTTTTGCTATGACACTTGAAATTTAGCTTAGGTGCATCCCCTTTCTCTGAATCATCTTTTAGATGTTTCTACACTTTGTTTGGAGTCCACCTGTGGCAAATTCTATTGATTGGACATGATTTGGAAAGGCACACACCTTTCTATATAAGGTCTCATAGCTGAAAATGCATATCAGAGCAAAAACCAAGCCATGAGGTCAAAGGAACTGCCTGCAGAGCTCAGAGACCTTGGGCCTTGGTAAGAGAGGTGACCAAAAACCTGATGGTCACTCTGGTTGAGCTCCAGAGATCATGTGTGGAGATGGGAGAAACTTGCAGTAGGACAACCATAACTGCAACACTCCACCGATCTGGGCATTATGGCAGAGTGGCCAGATGGAAGCCTCTCTTCAGTGCAAGACACATAAAAAAGCACCTAAAGGACTTTCAGACTGTGAGAAACAAGATTCTCTGGTCTGATGAAATGAAGATTGAACTGTTTGGCGTCCCAAGTTCCAAGTGTTATGTCTGAAGGAAACCAGGCACCAGCACATCACATGCGCAATACCATCACAATGGTTAAGCATGGTGGTGGTAGCATCATGCTGTGGGGGTGTTTTTTGGCAGCAGGGACTGGGGGACTGGTCAGGGTTAAAGAAAAACTGAATGCAGCAAAATACAGCGATATCCTTATTGAAAACCTGGTCCAGAGTGCTCAGGACCTCAGACTGGGCTGAAGGTTCACCTTCCAACAGGACAATGACCCTAAGCACACAGCCAAGACAATGCAAGAATGGCTTAGGGACAACTCTGAGAATGTCTTTGAGTGGCCCAGCCAGTGCCCGGACTTGAACTCAATCAAAGATCTCTAGAGAGACCTAAAAATGGCTGTCCACCGATAGTCCCTATCCATCCAGACAAAGCTTGAGAGCATCTGCAGAGAAGAATGGCAGAAAATCCCCAAATCCAGGTGTGCAAAGCTTGTTGCATCATATCCAAAACGACTTGAGGATGTAATCGCTGCCAAATGTGCTTCAACTGAGTACTGAGTTTAGGGTCTGAATACTTATGTCAATGTGATATTTAACTTTTTCTTTTTAATAAATTTGCAAAGTTATCAAAATCTGGTTTTTGCTTTGTCATTATGGGGAATGGAGTGTAGATTGATGTGAAAAAAATAATAATTCAAAGCATTTTAGCATAAGGCTGCAACATAAAATGTGAAAAAAATGAAGGGGTCTGAAAACTTTCTGAATGCACTGTATATGAATGTCAGAATGTTAGCCTCAGACATCATTCACTGAGAAAAATATTTTGCCTAACATCTCCATTAAAAAAAATAAATTCATACATGTTTGGAACAACATTAGCGAGTACATGATGACAGAATTGTCATTTTTGGGTGATCTATCCCTTTATTTGGTCTTCATACATCCTAATGAATTACCTGATAATAACTACTGTAGGAATGCTAGAACATAAGGTAAAATCAATTATGACCAGGTCTGTTCTCCTGCAGGAATTGTTATGATGCTGTCTAACATCATAACATAGTCTGTGGGAGTGCCTTTGTTGTACATCGCTGTTGGCCAGTTGTATTGACTGTAGGCGTGGTGGTGCCCACTGCTTTCACAGCAGTGTAGTGGTCAGGTGTGACATTGAGCCCCAGCCAGCCGAGAGAGGTGCAGGTCCGGAGATGGAGAGAGTCACGGGGACTTCTGATTTGTTTATGCTCATTAAGCTCTAAGGTGGGAGGTGGGAGGTGGGATAATCTCTGCAGGAGGACAGGAAGGTTAATGCAGCATGGGAAGGTCGTGGAGATGCATGGAAGAGTTCTAAAAATAAATGGAGAACTCAAGTGCGTACTTTAGAGATAAAAAGGAAGCTTCTTTAAGAGATATTTGGAAGAAGGCAGCTCTCTAGTCACCAGTGGCAGTGCTTGCCTCTGCATTCTTTCATGTTCAGTCTGAACATGATTAAATTAAATTTTTAAATCAAATTTTGCTCTACTGACAGTTAAATTTAGGGTTGGGGTTTGGATTTAGGGGATAGGGTTAATAAAATATGAATTCCTGTTGACTGTATTACATCATTTACAATTTAAAAAAAAATAAAATACAACTTTCTTTTGGCACCACTCTGTGGACACTTCACCTGGAAACTAGAGCTCACACATGCCCAAACGTTCAACGACACTTCCAGCTTGGCCACTGAGGGACAGTGATTTTAATTTCGGCGCACATGCACCAATTTCAGTAGCAGAACTTTTGACCTACTGGTGCCAAATTCATAGTGTGATCAGTCTGGATATTTAGAAAAAACAGCACTAGGACACTTCCCTGTATTTACTTGGTGACATGAAGCTATTGATTCTATTTTAATTACTGTCTGTACTGTGTCTAAATTTAAGTGTAAGTTACTTGATATTAACTTTATAGAACGGATGTATATAAGCCAAATCTCTCTCGCAGTCATGCTTTGATATTCAGGACAACAGCACTCGTGCTTCTGTGATATTGCTCAAATATAGCTGATACTGATTGTGACACCCATTTTTAAATATTCATCATAACCACACTTGATTGTTTTGTGAAGCAGCTATTTTGACAAACAGTATTTTTATTGTAACATTATTCTGAACGTTGATTGATGGATAGGTAATTTATTTATTTTTAATATTATTATTTTTTCTGCAGGCTACACAAAAGAGTGTAAAATCTGATCTTACACCACAGACGAGTGAAGAGTCCACAAAGGTGGTTCAAACTAAGCCCAGAATTGTCACCTTTAGAAGGCCTGTTTTATCTCCACCTTCATTCCTACAACACGGTCTCAGGCCGATCTGTCCCAATCAGAGGAGTGTTTTTGCCCCAAACCAGCCCCAGGTAAATATGTCTCTGTCCATATCCTGGTGTGAACATGGGCGACTGCTAATACTGGATTCTTTTGTCTTTAAAACTCTTTTTCTGTTCGCCTGTGGCACAGTTGTAAGGCCGTTTCTTGTGAATTGCATGTGCGAGAGTGGCATTCTTTTGTTAGTCAATAGAGTTGGAAAACATTGCCGCATCTTGTCTGTATTGAAACATCAGCAGACACCAGAAGGGCAAACTAAATTGGGTGTCTCGGCGTGCGCCTGGCGCTCGCCGCAGGTTGTTTTTCAGGGGCGCGGTAGAGCCGGAGAGGGCCAGATGGGCAGTGCCCGCTTGGTGCCAGGCAAACAGACGAGTGGTAGAGCGAGAGGTGGGGGGGAGAGGATGGGCGAGGCTGCAGACCTGATGTCAGTTGAAGGGCTTTCTTCATCAACCGCTGGGGTCCATCTGAAAAACCTGCTGATGTCAGTAAGTCCCATTCAGGTAGGTCAATTCCCGCTCCCCTCCCAGCTCCACCACTCACTGTCAGCCTCATCTTCTCACCCTGGAAAGCTGATATGATCAGTGCAATTTACTGTGAAACAGCTTAACCCCTTTGTGAAAGATAGGGTGGTTTATTACATCCTGGTACAGATGCAATGGTACCTCAAGGTTTTTAATGACAGCAAGGCATTTACACTTAATCACTTCATGCACCTTGATCAGTTAGATTGCTATTCGACTGAGTATGCACATTTAATTTACACTAGGCCACGTAGATGTGCCTCTGCACAATGGATATAAATCAGTTCACGTCCATGATGATGCTAATGCTTGAAAGTTTGAGAGAGTTTCTGTTCTCACCGTTCTCATCGCCCCATATGGCAATTAGTGTTTGATTTTTGTGGTTGCTCCATCCACGTAGTCTTGTATAACCTAAAATGGTAAAGGTCTGGTATGTATTCCAGTTTAAATTGGCCAAGAACTGCCCACATAGACAGGAAAAGCCTCGTAACTGACATCAATCACTGTTGGTTTTGTCATTATGTTCCATTTAGGGGCGAGGTTACCTGAGACATATTATACCAGTTTTTCTCAGTTGGTGGGTAGCGACCCCAAAATGGGTCGCATGTCTGACAGCAAGGAAAGAATAATGCCAGCCTTATCCCGCCATTGAAATTTTTTCGGCAGCCGCCCAAGCGACATTTTGGGCCGCTGAGGCAAATTTAAATTGTAATCTCACATTTGGCGCTTTATACGTGCTAAATATGATTCTCATCTGCAACACAGTATTTTTTGTGGTGTGATTGAAGCCTGGTTTTCACACATGTTGTGCCACCAATCACAGAACCTCTTGCGTCAATGAACGTGTTTACATGCTCGTTCTTACACCGATTATGCTTAATCAGCCGACAAACTGTGTGGCCATGTATATGCATTAAACCGCTTTAACCGAGGTCGTAAACGCCTTAAGAATAAACTGATCGACACAGGTAGATTTCTGCCCATTACCCTGATTCCGCGATGCATGTAAACATCTTTACTGCCATTCTTACTGGCTTACCCACTGTATGCAAGAGTTGTGCGCATGTCTTTTCACGGTTTGACGTTAAAAGCAGAGAATAACTCGGTTATTACAAATCTTATGTAAATGTGGTTTTCTTTGTCTGATTTTTAAAAATATGCTGATTATTGGGAGATAGCAGAATATTGCTGTGCATGTAAAAGGGCTCATTGATCTGCTCTGCTCTAACCTTCAGTTTTTCTGGAGCACTTGTCAACTGGCTTCCCCTGATGTCACAGCGCAGATCACAAAACTGATGCGACACAATTGAATTCTAGAGAGAATTTTCTGTTTTAAAATACAATGTTGGAAGTCAAACCTCTCAAACAGCCAGCCCTGACATGCTAAAATGCACTGAGGAGGAAAAGATACAACATTGTTCCATGCGCCAAAATAAAGGTTTGAAATGCAAATTAAATTTGTCACGATTTTATAGTAGTAACAGTAACTGTGGTATTTTGACAAAAATGTTCAACTTTTATATTAAATCTGTTGGGTAGAATCTTTAAGACCTAATTTGTCAATTGTTGCTGGTGTAGTTTAAGTTTTTAAATGTGTTTAGGCTACTATTTTTTCATAACAAATACTATAATATATTAATATTATTATTAATGGCTTCACTGACCACGGTAATGAGCCATTCATGGTCTTATATGGCATTGCCATGTAAATATAAGAGCAAGTACATAAAGGGCTTTAAAGACTGGACCTCTGAGACTTATGACATCGACAACAAAAATAATGTCACTTGATGCATGCCCTTATACTTGAAAACCATGAATAAAACTATGCAAGATAAAAGAAAATGCTACCCAGGCAACATTAAATACAGGTTACGTTTTTTTTTTTTTTACTGTGTTGGGTCGCCAATTTGATGTCCAATGTAAAATCTGGGTCCTGAAGGAAAACCAGTTGAGAACCACTGTATTGTACTATTATGAATGACTAGCATTAAAAAAATATGCGATTGCCCAGAAAATACAGAGACAAATAGCATAAAATTTGAAGTCTAAGTTCTTCAGGTTCAGTTTTGTGTGCAATATGCATCAAACTTTATAGTTCTGTTGGAAGAAACCCAAATCAAACCTCCTTGGATTGGTGATTGCTTTGCTGTCCGTCTTAAATGCATTTTGAAGTGCATTTACATTTTGTCTTTTTATGACCAGAGATCTATCAAATCAGTAAAAACGCATTAAGTGACAAAGTATAGATTACCCCTAATAAGACCTTACATGAGCAGGCAATATCATAAGATTTGCACTCCATTCTCCCATCTTGTTGTTTCTATTCTCATCATCAGTGTCATATTTTAGTTACCTTGTTTTCGCTCCTCCATTAGTGGTATCTATTTTAACTGTACTGAGAGCTTGTCACAGAATCTGTTTTTAGGCTTTGGTGTGTAATTATTTGTAATGCACATGCCTCTCAGATGACTGAGCATAAAGCAGGAATGGAAGATATAGTATTCCCCCATAGTTCCCCATCCTGACTGCAGCCAATCACCTGCTGTTGCCTGGTCTGTTGATGTGCCTGTCTGCACAGTATGACTCTATCCCTGGTGTGCACGGATCTAAAGAATTGACGGGGTTGAGAGGCGTTCTGCTGTCATGTTGTGCATTACTTCCCAGAGAGTGAGAGGTGATTGTTCACTTGCTGACAGAAGCATCATAGCACTGCCTTGAGCAACACTTGCACGGCAGTCGTCTGAATCACAGGTTTCTTATGTGTTTATCTGTGTGTTGTGTGTGTGTGTGTGTGTGTGTGTGTGTGTGTGTGTGTTCTCCTTCTTTCAAATTAATTAGTTTAGCCATTTTTCCTTTGGTTGTCACAACTCAAATGTGATTAGCTAATAAACTAATCAGCCAGCTTTGCACTTAACTAAAAATTATGGTTATAAATAATCAACTAACTGCTTATATATTAATTAGCAATTAGGTTGTGTTATCACGCTGTGTTATTACATAAAATGGTAATCCTGTTATTAGATTAACTGGTGTTCTTTCATTATTTTCACTTCTCCTATCGTGATGAATAGTCTTGGTAAGATATGAAGGAATACTGTGAATATCTAAAATCTAAATATGTAATTCCCCTGGCTACTGCATCCTAATTTTAAGAGAGTAATTTAAAAAAGTTCCGCTAGAGGGCAGCTTTGATTGACTTGTAGAGCTGTAGGTAATACTGAGAACAAAAAAGTCAACAGTCACAATTTGCTCAGTTCTCCTTTCTTTCTTTTTCTCTCTTTCTTTCTTTCTTTCTTTCTATCGAGTGGGAATTGTACTATTAATATTGAACTGCAACAGATATTTTTTACCCCAAATCTTTTAATAGAACACAGCAATTTACTATGCTTATCATCTTTGTGCAAGTAGGTATAGATAAGTGTCTTAAGTAAGGGATAATGTACAGTCAGCCAGTTGTTATCGCACAATAAACACTGACAGGGTGATTAGGACCCCAACGAGAAGCGTAGGGGTCTCGTATCACCCTGAGGGGGTTTATTGTGTGATAACAACTGGCTGATTGTACATGATCCCGCTTATTACATGGCTACTAACCAAATAAATAAATACATGGATATAAAATATTGATTTGCGTTAAAATTTTGTAATTTGAGAAGAAAGAAATTGCTGAACATCTGAAATCAACCTCAGGTTTGCGTCGGAGTTCTGTTGGTGGTTTCTTTTTGTGAAAATGACCGTCTGACTGCTCATTATTCAGCCTATTACAAGACTACTTGCCAAATAAACAAATAATGGACATGACACTTTGATTTGCAATGAAATTATGTAATTTGAGAAGCAGAAGCAGGAGAGACGGTTCTCAAGGACCCATATGAGCGGTCTGATACTTGGAGCTGCGGTTGTTACAGAGCAATAACAGACCGCTAGATGGCGCCATTGACCAATCAGAATCAAGTATTCCAGGCCACCACGTAATAAGAACTGGTATCGAATACAGTAGTGTAGTCTAGGGTATACGCAGACATACGCCGTATGCAAACCTATCTTTCAAAGGATTTTGCGTACGCCCACCTAAAATGAGTTATGATACGTATGGCCGCCAGAAAAGCGAGGAAGATTTTGACCCATAACTTTTAATTGTACTGAGGTGATGCCGCAGCACCGTTGAGTGAATTGTGATTATTATTATTTTAATAAATGTACAGAGATTCTCTGCACAGAGCAGGAAGCGGGACAGCAACTGAAGGCACTGGCGAAAAAGACAGTTCGACTCAGCTGAGCTACCATGCGACTGGATATTTTCTAATCAATCATATTTACCGTTTCAATAAGGGGCGGGACATTTCTAGCATCTACAGCGAAATGCTGATGCATCTGCAGTGCTGAAGTCACCATAATTATTTTGCGCTGTATATTTACCTTGCTGTTAATAGTGAAAATATTAATGCATTTAAATAAAAACTTATGCTATTAAACTTTGGGAAAGCACTGAGTGTCACTGCACCCGTGCTAGTTTTTATGCCCTTCGCAGATGACAAGTTGTCCAGTAATTGTATCAAATGTCTTTTTTCTGTCTTTTACTGCTGTCAGTGGTGCCTTTTTTCCTTGTGATATAAAATCATCTTCAGTGTTGGGCAAGCTACTCAAAAAATTTAGCAAGCTAAGCTACCAACTACTCAACAGAAAAATTAGTTAAGCTAAGCTAAAAGCTACACTTCAGAGAAAGTAGCAAGTTACACTACACTAATGTGATTTGATTTGATTTGATTTGATTTGATTTGATTTACAAGCTACACACCAAAAGCAGCTTGCTACATTTAAGCTACTTCATTTTTTTTTTTTTTTCAAAGAGATGCACAGAACATACTGTCTTAGACAGAGGATCTAAAATACTTATTCACATAATGTTTATCAAAGCCATGGTACAGCATAGTACAGTATAGTGCAATACAGTACAGTATCAGGTATTGTGCAAATATTATTTGGTGCAAATAATATGCATGTAAAAACATGTAAATTCATATTTATGCATGCTACCTGTAGAAACCCGTGTGTTCAAAACGAAAAATCACAATTTTTACATTTTTCATATTTATACTACTACATATACTAATCCTTGTGTTCAATATGAAAAATCACTATTTTTAAATTGTATTTTTCATATTTATACTTCTACCTCTACAAACCCATTTAAACCCATACACATTTGGTTTCCATTGATTGTAGATTCACTGCAACCAGCATTATCTTTATTTTCCGTATTTTAAAACATTCTGCGCGTGTGTTGGCAAGTGAGAGCGCGCACCAAATGATTCAGCAGCATGCGCGTGAGCTTTCTGAGTCATTCAGATTGAATCACAAACCGATTCAGAGAGCTTTGCTATAAAGTGTGACCAATTCATTGTAAAGAACCGAATCAGATGAGTGATTCATTTGTGAGTCATACAACTTTATTTCTGATTCAAAACTGGCGATAGTAGGCTAAACACCAGTGTGATGTATGATGTAGCGGTGTATGCCCACCTCTTCAGTCACTACTACACCACTGATAGAACAGTACATCATATAATCTTCTACCGATATTTTACTGAGGAATTTAAAACATTAAATACACCCTTTGCATAATGTCAGTTTTACTTACAGATAAATGTTGTTGTGGAGGCAAGCAATAATAAATAAGCCATTAAAAGGATGGTTGGTTTTTATTTTAAATTTAAAAAGAAAATTCTGTCATCATTTACTCCCCCTCATGTTGTTTCAAACCTGAATGATTTTTTCTTCTTCTGTGGAACACAAAAGGAGATGCTAGGTAGAATGTTAACCTCAGTCACCATTCACTTTCATTGCATTGTTCATTGCATCGTGTTAACATGATTTTAGTTTGAAAGTTATAGCCAATTTTACAACTTTGTTGCAATGACGATGTAATGTCAACAAACCCTAAAACTACTGTAAAAATGACGATTTAAACAACTTTACAGTTCAAATAATACATGAGTACAAGTGCTTTTATAAAATCATAAGCTTCACATTTCTGCCTTTAAACACTCCAAAAATTGGCCTCATTCACTTCCATTGTAAGTGACTCACAGTAACCTGAAATTTTGTTTTTTGAAGAAAAGAAGGGAAGAGACAAAATTATTTTTGTGGTAATCAACAGTATGCCACAAATGCTGTCGACTGAGCTTAACTTGTATTGAACCCTGAATATTTCTTTAATTCAGTGGTAACAGCTTGCAGTTTTTAAAACATATTGCAAAATGTATCTTGCAAACATACACCAGAATGCAGTTTTAGTTAATCCTGAGCTTAAGCCATCATATTTACATATCATGATTCATATCAAACGTACAGCAGCGTTCAACTTAACTCCATTATCGGAAATACTATGTTGTCCAATTTGGAGTATCTTATGTACAGTATTTAGCATTCACTTGGTTAACTGCACTGTTGATGTGTCAGTAAAGGAATAATTCACCCAAAAATGAAAATGATGTCATAATTTACTCACCCACTCATTTTGTTTCAAACCCATATGACTTGCTTTGTTCCATGAAACACAAAAGGAGATGTTAGGTAGAATGACAGCTTCAATCACCAGTTACATTCACAATTCAGTATGTGGAGAAAAAAAAATATGCAATGAAAATGAAAGGTGACTTAGACTAACATACTGCTTAACATCTCCTTTGTGTTCCACAGAAGAAAGCAACTCATATGAGTTTGGAACAACATGAGGATGACTAAATGATGACAGAATTTTCATTTTTGAGTGAACTATAAGTTTAATACATGTCTCATTTACCAACATCAGCAGACATTTTTTCCAAGTATTCAGAAGATGTTAGGATCACTCTTTACCACCCACAGCGTTCTGCAATGACCAAATAGCTACCTGGAATGTTACAACAGCAGCCATTACATGCAACATTGCTTCTCAATGGCCTCTAATGAGCTGGCAGTTTTATGATGTCACGAGTATTACAAAAACACCACTGACCCTGACATGCAGCAGGCCCACTGTCACCCTGTAAAAACGGACAGAGTATGCAACTGGAACGTGATAATGGTCGCCAGCCCAGCATCATTACTTTTAAATACCTTTGAACTGACCTTTATAACATTCTTTTGACACAGGTGACAGTCAGGGGAAACGAATGCTGCGCTTTCATGTAAGTACACTTCACTTTAGAAATATATATTTCCCAGCATGTTCTCGTTTCATTCATGTTTGTTTATGTGGTATTGGGTGCCATATACCATGATGCTTAAGCTCTCTTTTTTCCCCTTTCTGCCACGGCTATTATAGACCCCTCAGTTCCAGTTTGAACACAGAGCCTGTGACTACTCAAACCAGTACCAGCTTCATAGTAAGGCTTAACCACTAAACCTATTGGAGATCGAGCTCAAACCCTGTCCAACAATATGCTGAGTAGAATATTTACAATACTTCTGTCCACATTTTTTTTTTTTTTTTTTATGAATGAGATTCTTTGAGATTCACTTCACATCTGATCTTGAAATTTCCTTTTTTTCTCCTTGTTAGAAGACAGTGGTTTGGCAGTTGTTTACATTTTGCTCCTTGGTTTCCATTAAATACGTACACTGTACTTGCATTGTACTGAGTAGCTGTACATGTCATACTTTATTCAGTTTAGATTTACAGGGACAATGCACATTAACAAACAGTCATCTAAATGTGCCTGTTTATCTATTTAAGCTATTTTTCAACTTGTAGTCCCTGGGTAGGTATTACAAAAATAAATAACACAGGAATGAGAATACTGAAAACAAAACAGTATCATACAGACATGCACAATGATGCCAATAATTACAATGCATGTTGATTCGAGACTAATTAACATTACAGAGTATGATCTGGAAATCTTTACATTTTCATTTTGATATATAGATATTAAAGGAATATTCCGTGTTCAATACATGTTAAGCTCCATCGACAGCATTTATGTTAAAATGTTGATTACCACAAAAAAATTAATTTAGACTCGTCCCTCCTTTTCTTTAAAAAAAAAAAAGCAACAATCGATGTTTCAGTGAGGCACTTACAATGGAAGTGAATGGGGGCAATTTTTGAAGGTTTAAAGGCAGAAATGTGAAGCTTATAATTTTATAAAAGCACTTACATTAATTATTCTGTTAACTCATGATTTGAGCTGTAAAGTTGAGCTGTAAAGTTGTTTAAATCGTCATTTTTACAGTCATTTTTGGGTTTGTTGACAATACATCGTCATGGCAACGAAATTGTAAAACTGGCTATAACTTTACACCGAAAATATTTTATTACACTGAAATCATATTAGCATGCATATTGTTTATGTCTTGTGACTATACTTTTGAAATAGTATTTAAATGTTTACGGATTGGCCCATTCACTTCCATTGTAAGTGCCTCACAGGAACGCTGATTTTTGCTTCTTTTTTTAAGAAAAGGAGGGGCAAGTCAAAATAAATTTTTGTGGTTATCAGCATGAAGTCACAAATGCTATCAATTGAGCTTAACTTGTATTGAACCAGGAATATTCTTTTAAGTCACTTTTATATAAACACTTATTTATGTTTCCCCATTAATTTATTAGAATTTAGAAGTGCAGCTTTGTCTCAGAAGTGGACATAAATAGCATAATTTTGATGGTAATGGCCTGTTTATAACTTTGCCATTAATTGTGTGTGACTGACAAAGTTCAACATCGTTAGCTAAGCACTGTATTTGAGATGGGTACTCAATACCAAATATCCAGAACCATCTAGTGGCCAATTTGTCACTTAATTTGCCGATCAATTAATCAATTTGCACAATATCTTTTCACTTTAGAATATTTCTGGGTATTTTAAGCAGCTTAGAATCACATAAAACTTCTCATTAATGTTTTAGCAGACTGTTAATAACTAGTTTTGATTTTTTTTTTTAACATGCTTTATGCTCAGTTTATTACAGATCATTATTTATTTAGTGAGTATAGGTTGAAAAAGCTGTAAATTCTGGTTTAATTATATTCCTTGGATCTTTTCGATTTCAGTTTTAACAAATTCAAACACAGGTGGTTATGGACTTTTTTTTTTTTTTTTTAAACACTGATGTAATTGTTGATTTAACTCAACAAAAACAAGCAAAAACTAATACTTTCCATCTTGAATCACACAGACCACCGAAAGTATATGTGGTTCACTGCTTTTTAGATATAACAAGACTACATCATCTATTGTGCTCCGTCTTTTGCTTGCAAAAGACATTTCATTCTGAAATATTTTCCAAGACTCCAACGTCTTGTGTTGGGGAATGTCAACATTTGCAGAGAGTGGCCCTTCTTTGATCCGGCAGACTGTGGGATAGAGAAAGGATTAGGGGCTAGTTTGCTTTCTTGGTCCCCTGGAATGTTCCTTCAGCAGTGCTTTTGTACCTGGGCTGGGCCCAAGGTCATCCCTCTGTCTCCACGCAGCTCCTTTTGTGTCTTCCAGCAAGTCTCAACCACACAGAGTCAACACCGCTCCCTCCTCAAAAGCAGAAAATGTGAGTGGAATTTCAATCCTTGTCGCAACACTCTCTAAATGTTACTTACTTTTCTCATTAAGCAATTTAAGCAACCCCCCCACCCGCCGCCGCCGATGTTGTGTTGGACTAAAATGTTGAAGGGAAAAAGATCAGCATTCCAGTGTATCTCCCAACCTGTCTGCATCATTCATCACAGGTTTTGTGGCTGGTGTCTGATTGAATTCTGATGGATTATCTGACTCAGGTGGGCAGTAGTCACTGCTTGAACTTGTGCCACAGCTGAGCTTCATTGCTTTCAATTATTTTAGAGCTTTGCATTAATAATCCTTGAAACTGGCTAACAAATTGAAACCCCTTTGAATCATCTATGGCCTTATAGACCTTGTTCACAGCAGCACCATCTTTGATTTTTGATGGGAATGACAACGAGGCTGTGAGGGATAGACATTCAGTCTCTTCAATGGGCTGTACTGCAGTTTCAAGTGTTTTTGGTTCGTTCCGAGGACAAAACATTGAGAAAAACATCTTTTCAAGAACATTCAGTAGACTCAAAAACTCCAGACAACATGAGTTGCCATTGAAGAGATGGTAAGTCTATCCCACACAGCCTCATTATCATTCTCATAAAAAAATCAAAGATGGTGCTAAGTGAATAAGGTCTTTTGTTATTTTGATAGTAGTTCCCAAAAATCAGTATACATTCCCAATAAGTGAAGTTGAAACTGTGGTATTTTCCCCTGCTAAGCCTTTCTAGATTAACCTTGTCTCACTTGATATTTTTTCCAATACTTTTCAGGTCTTTTGAGTACATTTCTTTGGTCATGTAGAGCTTGTAGAGCCTAATTGGCTACAGAGGGGCCTACAAAGTTATTGATTTTTGTGATCAATAAGTTTGCCATGGGAATGCACTAACAGTTATGTCAAAGGTTACAGAGGGAACAACTTCTTTATCCTTGTTGTGCATTTATGTTTTCTTTTCCCTTTTAGCTAGGATACTTTGAGTCGTTCTTTATTATGCAGATTTATATGTACAAAAATAGTTATTTGTTATTTGATTTGTATTTAATTCGTTTTTAGAAATGAAGATTTAATGTAGCTGTTACTAGGTTAACGCAAAAGAGCGTCCAGCAGGAGACTAAATTAACGCAGGCCTTTAATTATTATTATTAAACTATTTTAAATTCACGTTATATTGAAGGATGGTGGAGTTAAATATTGAAATGGAAGATAAAAAACTATGTCAAAAAATAAATAAATAAATAAAAAAAAAAAAAAAAAGCGTTTAAAAACAAAGGTTAAAGATTCGACATTTCGCTAGCATTTTTTTTTAACAACACGCGCCAGTGTTGTCTTTCCTCAGCCGTCAATAAAAGCTACACAGAGCCGTAATGACCCACCAGATGTCGCACTATATACATCTTAAACGCCATCAGCTGAACTGTTGGTCAGTAAAAGCATCATAATGTGTTAAATCTAGTTTCTGTTGTCGTGCTCCATTTTGCAATGTTTATGTGAGTGTAACACCTGGCTTTGGCTGATGCAGCTATCGTCTTTGAATAGAATTAAACGAGTTTGGATTTTGGAGTATGCTTATGCTAGTTTGCACTGTTCAATTAGATAGCCTAGTCTACTTGCTACCCTTTAATAACACAAAGCCCAACTATAAGAAGCATTTTGGATTATTGCTCTTCTAAAACAAGGAAAATACACTGTGTTCTACAAACATTTAGGCAGTTTGTGTCGTACCATGAATTTATTTTGAGTAGGCTACTTTTGTCAAGAAAGGTACACTTAAAACAAAAACGGTTAGTGTAGTAAATACACAAACGCTGAAACAGTGCTCAAAACAATGACACTTGACAAACTCGACATAATGACATGAACAGTTTGTTGAGACATCGCAACTTTTTAAATACATTTAACACACTTCCGTACTTTGCACTATTTCAAATAACGAAATCGGATTCTGGAAATAGCCTACTTTAGATCCGTCAAAAAATCTAATATACAAATCTGTGTATAAAAATATAATTTTCGAGCGCCACCCTATGCGTATCCAATAAAATAGAACAGTCGGTTGCACATTGTAGCTACAGCACTGTACATCCAATGCTTTCTCTGGTGAAGTGTGTGTGTGTGTGTGTGTGTGTGTGTGTGTGTGTGTGTGTGTGTGTGTAATATTTTATAGGTTTAACAAAAGAGCAAAAAATGGTCACATCGTGCTTGAATCAGTGAGTACGTTTCCAGAGACAAATGATCCAATAGACTACAAATAAATTATTCAATGAACATTTTAAGGCTTTTCTTACAGAAAATAAAGGTACATTTGAGTCTGTTAATTTGATGCCCACATATAGTGATATTGTAGCTGCGGTCTCAGCTCAAGTGTGAAATCCCGAGTGGATGGAAAGAGTCTCTGTCCAGCAGCCAAGAGCCGATGTGAAAAAGCACATTGGAGTACCAGTGGATGCCGTCCTCCTGAAAAGTGACGTTTGAATCACGAGCTGGAAAAATCCACGTCATCAACTCGTGACTTAACCTGACCGGTGCAAAAGCCCAATGTGCCCATTTGTGATTCTCTATAACCGCGTAGCACGAAGCCAGCACCTGATCCACTATTATTGTTCCGTGAGCGGTGACTGGCGCATACGAGCCCTCGTATTCTTCAGTGTAAATCCTCGTCACTGTAACGCTCTCGAGGGTCTTGTGTATGCCTTCGGACACTAAAACAGTGTCTCCAGGCATCACATTGCTGGCAAATGTTGCTCTCATAACTGAACCGTTCCCCGTGAAAACTAGGTGCGCTGCTGTGAGGGTGAGTTTATTAAAAGGCTCCGACGTCTCGATGACGAGGAATTGCCTTCTCGTTGTCGGATCGTGGTCCATAAACATAATAAAGTCGCTAAACAAGACATTTCCCTTCTCGTCCGCTGCTAAAACCCGCTCGCCCACTTTGAGATCTTTTATATGTTTCCTCCTCCCATCTGCAAGTGTCACCGTACCAGATCCAGGAAAGCATCCCCCTGATTTAGCAGCAACTGAATTTTCTGGGATAAAAACAAAGAGGAACCATTTAAGCAACACATTTAGACAGCAAACAGTGAGAGCAGTTGTGAATTTATGTCTTATTATTGCATTTAGAGGGGGGAAATCTGTCTATAAACAAAGGATTGGCATGATGGTGCTGAAATAGAAATGTTCCAAACTTTTATTTGGTCTGTTTTGAAGCAGGTCTGTTCATTCTGATTCCTGAACTGACACAAAGTGATCAGACATTGTAATTTAAATTGCGCCTAAAGACCTGGCTCTGGCCTGATCCCTTTAGTTTTGTGTCTGTTTGAGCAGATGCTGAAACCCCAGTGTGCCAATTCGCATATAGCGCAAATGCAACTTGCCTTATTGAACTCTTCTCGTAAAGGGTAGTCATTATTTTTCAATACCAGGATTTTTGGTTATGCTTTTCGTTGCTCGGTCTGAACCCTTTGTTTGTTTCCAGATCCTAGCTTTCTTTTTTCTTTTCTTTTTGAAAAAAATAAAGTCATTACCCTTACTTAATTGAATATGAGAGAGTTTTTACAGGCAATTGAATTTATTTCATTCAGATTAAGTCAATTTCTTCAAGCCAACATAATTTGGTTGGATTAGGTCAAATAGTTATCTCAAATTGTAAAAAGATTGTTTACTCAATTTAATCTTAATTTTGTACTATTGTTACCATTACTCTTTAAACCCTGAAGTTGTCATAAAAAAAAAAAAAAAAACATTTAAGTGGTCCTAATTAAACAGTACTTGAAATGTCAAATTTTGTAATCATTACAAATACATACGTTCTTTAAACTTTGGCTTCGAGTACTACAAACTTAAAATGATCAGATTCAAAATTGCAGCTGTGTGGAATACCCATAAGCCATTGTGCTTGAATAAATTATGCATGTTTGGTCAAAACAAGGAAACTTGTGTAGAAAAATCATAACATTTATTCAAAAATGTTTATAGTTTAATTTTTGACTACTGTTGTTGTTTTGTTGTAGCTGGTTAGTTGTGATTTGTGTGAAGTCACCATTAGGGTGATTAGTGTCACCTCTGGTGAACTTAGAGCCTGTAAAATTTAAGCCATTCTTCTTTGCTCAATTGTTCTTTACAAAAGTGCAGGTTTATGGGCACTAAGAAGTACTGAGGGGAATCCAATGTGCAATATGTCTAACCGATATTCCAGTCATAATTTCCCTTATACTGTATATAAGTCGTACTATAACTCATTTTAAATAATTAAATATAAACAATGATACTTTAATAACAGTTCATATTCATTTTACTTAAAAAATCAGTTCAGTTTACTTGAGCCAAATAAGTGTGTTTGCTTAGAAAAAGCATGTAAACCGATTGCCTTAAAAAATCTAAGGTTAACTAATTAGATTTGACTGTGTAGTAGTTTTAACTCAACTTTATTAGGTTTGTCAAACTAAATTTACTGATGTTTAATTTAATTAACTATCTTATGTTGGTCCAACCTAATTTATTTTATTAATCAGTAGGATATGCCAGGTGAGAGCGTAAGGACAGTGAAAGTGTTGCACGGTTAATTTGATAGCAGCCGCTTATAGAGCTAAGCAGCACTCGAATAAAAAAGTATTCATGTAGTCCAGACTCAAATGGATTAAATAAAACTCAATTTAATTGGATTGAACGCAATGAAAGCAAGTTGTGACAACATTTTCTAGAATTGTGTTGCTTTAGTTCATTTTAATTAAGTAAACTGAGCAACCTGCAAAAAAAATCTTTTTTGAGCATATATCGCCTCGTTTACTGAATAGCACCTTATTAAAAATATAGCGCCTTATTAAAGTTCCTTGGAAATGCATCTCTGATCACATTAACAGCAAAAGAAGCAATTATTGTTTATCTACACTCACTGAGCACTTACCTACTAATTCATGCGATTATCTAATCAGCCAGTCGTGTAGTGATCAGGCATAAGTGCAGTGAATAAAATCATGCAAATACGGGTCAGGAGCTTCAGTTAATGTTCACATCAACCATCAGAATGGGGAAAAAATGTGATCTCAGTGATTTCGACCATGACATGATTTTGGTGCCAGACAGGCTGGTTTGAGTATTTGATCTCCTGAGATTTTCACGCACAACAGTCTCCAGAGTTTACTCAGAATGGTGCCAAAAAAAAAAAAACATCCAGTTAGCGGACAGTTCTGTGGACGCAAATGCCTTGTTGATGTGAGAGGTCAATGGAGAATGGCCAGACTACCAGCTGACAGAAAGGCTAAGGTAACTCAGATAACAACTCTGTATAATTGTAGTGAGCAGAATATCATCTCAGAATGCACAATAGGTCGAACCTGGAGGCGGATGGGCTACAACAGCAGAAGACCACGTCGGGCACTTTATTAGGACCATAGTGTTCCTAATAAAGTGCTTAGTGAGTGTGTGTGTGTGTGTGTGTGTGTATATATATATATATATATATATATATAATATGCTGAAAAGTAATCATCAGTTTAGAGCTGTGAGGTTGAGACATTTAGTTGTGTGAGAGAGGAACAATCATGGTGATGGCATTGCTCTCACCTGCTTTGACAGAGCAATGTATGTGGGCTTTAGATTCGTAATAGACCCAGTCGAATCCTGCTTCCACTGCAAGCCTTGACAGCATCCCATACTTGCTTTTATCTCTGTCTGAAGTAGTTATGTCCACCGCCCGTCCCTCATAGTGCAAAGATTCTTCGAAATGGTGACCGTCCTCATCCCAGCCTTCCGTGACGCGCAGTTTCAAGCCCGGCCACTGGTTCATGACGGATATCGCCAACGAGTTTAACTTGTCCTTGCAGCGCTAAATGGGTGAGGGAGACAAGCTGTAAAGAACCACAATACTGACCTCCCTTTTAAAAGTGTCAGAAGCTTTACTGAATGCTCAAATGTTTAAAAAAAATAATAAAAAAAACGTGCGTGCCCACATTCCATGTCTGAAACCGGCATGTCGGTCCTCCTCTCGCAACACAAATTATCTTTGCAACTTGTCCGACAAAAGTTGGAGTTCTGCGTATCTGCATTCGACTGTATGTTAGTGAGGCGTACTGTAGGTTAAATCAAACAAATTCGATTGCATGATGCTGAATGTGTCACCTAAATGGTCATTCTTCCACATTCAGCTTGATTTGAAGTATAGTCTATATATTTTACCAGCAGATTATGGTTAGCCTATATCAAGTTTTGAACCGTTAGATACGTCGTATAGCCTGCATCAAGCACATTGTCAGCCTGAGCTTTGACTGTAAAAGATTTGTGCGATATCGTTTATTGCCATTGGCCAAAAGACAGACTCCAGACCGATCGATCGATTAGAGCAGTAAATAGAGCTGAAAATTCAAGTTCTTTCTCTCAGCTGGTGCAGAAGCAATCAACTACAAAGACTTTACCACCAGTGCTTCGCAACTGCTGATGGGTTGCTTTAATTAAATGTATCTTCACTTTGGATATCCTATGTGTTATATTTATTGGCACAATGGCAAGTTGCTTTGATGCTTGAATTTGTGCAGGGAATATGTGCCTCATCTTCCTCCTACGGTTCTGGAAATATCCCGCCGCATATAATTCCCCCAAAGAGTTTTAATCAGAGAAAACAGCTGATTGCAACGCAAGGAAAACGAGCCTTTAATGTCCACTAATGAGACGCGCAACATCAGTGGCAAAGATCTCTTCTGACCTACATTTTCTATTAGTCCGCAGTATAAGCAGGTCATGCAAACGAGACCTATTCAAACACAGAAACAAAGAACTGATCCCGAGGAAGACATGTTCATTTCTAAGCAAACCAGATGAAAAATATTACGCAACAGCCTGGTGCTTACGGCGTGGGGAGGCGGTTGTGTTTCATGTATTTAATTATGTGATTAACTGTCAGGAGTGTGTTTGGGAAAAATACTCAGCACTCACTTTTAAACCACGGTAGGTTTAAATAAAAATAGCAATGTAACAAAAGTAGACTATAAAGGCTTATAATAAGTAAATAGATAGGCTATTATGAATGGCTACCCAGCAGTCTAAATATAAAATCTAGCTGATGAAATGTTTAAACACAAAATCGTTATACCTTTCCGCCTCTTCCCATGTGCCTAAAGTCTTAGTAGTCTATGGCAATATAATATCAGTCTAAATATTGATCACATAATTGCCCAGCTCTATGGTACAACTGTCATATAATGCAATACTGGCTTAAAGAGTGTAAAACTTAGTTCTACCGCGCGCTGTCAGTGTCTCCAAGTGGCTGAAAGTCTACTGCTGCGCAGTTACGCGCACATGTGTCCATACCTGTGTCATCAGTCTGTCAGCATTTGTGTTTTCCTCGTCTTTAAAGATGATATCGGGATTATAATTGGGAATCAGCTCTTTAAATCTGTCAGAATTCCTTGTGATTTTGCCTTCGTATTTGCCGCTGGCCCCAAGGGTTTTCTCAGCCACGTTGGGAATGAATTGCTTGTAAGCCAACGGTGTTAATTTCTTTGGGTGTCTTCGTTTTCCATAACCTCTACCAGGACCACAGGCTAATCCACAAGGTGTTAAAAACAGGCAGATAAAACACAGCAAAGCAATTTGCTTCAGATGCAGTCTTACGTCCATGGCGTAAAACGATCTCTTCGGATCTTTAAAGTTTTGTCACTTATGTTTCTGACGGTCCACAGTGTCTTCTCGCGCGTACTGGATGGATGCTACCCAACGACCACTACAGAAGCAGGTGCAATAACGACCGTTCTCGATAGCCACTGACTGAGCACATTGGAGGATGGCTGTCACAGCTAAGTGGGAGACGAAAGAGCGACTTAGTTTGACGGGAGGTAGGGTCAGACGCTTATGAGTAGAGGCAGTCTACCCATATGAATTACAGAGGAAATCTATGGCAGGGGGAGGGAGTCTATTGACTCGACGGAGTGCCGTCCAACTATGATGCCATCCAAGCAAGTCTGTCTCCATGCCTCCCTCAGTTTGTACAGAAATGACACAAACGTATTCGAACGTTGCTATGGGCTACTATTTTCTATAAAATGTATTTAAATAATGTATTTTATTATAAACAGTTTCAAAATAACAATGGCTAAATAACAAAATTGTATAGACTTCCAAATTAGTAGAAATAACATATTGTAAGGTAACAAAGATCATTTGTAGGGAGATTTTGCTTGGGATAGTATCATATCTTGCAGATAGAAATATAATATATAATATTTTTATACACAATATAATTGCTACAAATTGCCCCTTAGAGGGATAGTTCACCCAAAAAGGGAAATTCTCTTTCATGCCATCCCAGATGTGTATGACTTACTTTCTTCTGCTGAGCAAAAACAAAGATTTTTAGAAGAATATCTCAGCTCTGTTGGTCCTTTCAATGCAAGTGAATGGTGACCAGACCTTTTGAAGCTCCAAAAATCATATAAAGGAAGCATAAAAGTAATCTAGACGATTCCAGTAGTTTAATGTATGTCTTTAAGTGATGTAATCACTTCGGGTGAGAAACAGATCAATATTTAAATCCTTTTTTACTATAAATCTCCATTTTTACTTTCACTTTCAGAATATGAAAGTGAAGATTTATAGTAAAAGGGGATTTAAATATTGATCTGTTTCTCACCCACATCTTCCACATCACTTCTGAACATATGGATTTAACCACTGGAGTCATTTACTTTAGATTACTTTTATGCTGCCTTTGTGATTTTTGGAGCTTGAAAGGTCTGGTCACCATTCATTGAAATATTCTTCTAAAAATCTTAATTTTTGTTCTGCAGAAGAAAGTAAGTCATAACACATCTGGGATGGCATAAAAGTGAGTAAATGATGAGAGAATTTTCATTTTTGGGTGAACTATCCCTTTAAAAACATTTTCTCTATTAATTGGTTTTAGGGGTAAACCCACACTAAAACAATGTGTGTCAGAAATCAGAGTCTGGTCATATCTTGCTAAACAGATTATTAATTATTTTAGCAGACATTTATTTTGTAATAAAGGCTCTCATTTTCAAACACGTGGACAAACATAAAATGCATTTTTTTTTTTTTTTTTATCACTGTGGCCTCTGATAAGCACAGATAAGCTATTTAGGTGGCTCAGTTGGAAGTTATACAGGCCTTCCCCGAGTACTTAAAGTGATAGAAGAATATAATCTGTGTGCGGATCATCACCTTAGTGTATGAAGTATGCCAGTTGAATTTATGCACCTATTAAACTTAAAGAAGAAAAAAATATACGAGAGAGTGCGGTGTAAAAATAACTTTATTGGAATCAGTCAGAAGTTAGACCATGAATTTCTGTCTCTAACCATGGCTTTTGGGTCAGAGACCTCTCTTCAAGGCTGGTGTAGGCCTTATGAAGTCACACAGCTGAGCACAATTCACTCTCAAAAGTTGTGATGTCTACTGTTAACTTTGAGGTAGTAATAAAGCAATACAGTTATTCAGGAACACATTTCTTAGCTTGTTTTGTTATAGCCAACATAAAGAATATAACATGCAGTTGATCCACCCCAAATAGATATTTTTTTTTAACTGAAATTAATCACAGTTACAGTATCAAAGGAATGAATCAACAGTTATGATTTTTGTCATAATCATGCAGCCCTACTTTGAGGTATCTTTTTAATTCACCTTTGGTTTGACATAATCGGGGCATCCAAAATTCAGTTATTCTTGACCTATGGTTACAATTCCTATAAGATTTGTGTTACTTGAATTTGTAGGTTATTAAAATAATGTGCTGATGGTTATCTGATCTAATCTTTTTTTAAACCTCATGGGTTTTATTTTATGGAATCTCATTGGCAAAATGAATGAATAGTGCATCTCTGAATTTGTAACACCTACCTGGTTTGAACTTTCAAGGGCTTCTGAAAATTGCCATGTGAGTGAGCAAAAACTCACCTTCTCGCCACTCAGATGTCTCAAAGTTACACTTGAAAACTCTCCTAAACCTATCCCACTCTTTTTTCCAGAATTAATTGCCTAGAATGTTAAATTATGAGGCTGTATGAGCTTCAGGCACATATTTATCTGATATGATGTGATTCTTCTTTCACTGAAACATGTATTTATTTGGAAAATATGAGTACAGTACGAGGACACAAAATGGTTTTTCAGATGAATATATTTATATGAAAAATAAGGATTTGTAAACAAGATACAAATCGGGCTATCAAAACATGTTGAACTGAAACTAGATCAGTCCTGCAACAGGTGATTCTCACATACTTGTCAGTGTCCCATGGTAGAGTGAAGTGACATGTCAGTGTTTGACAATTTGTAAGTACTTTTTCTTTTTACAACTTAATTCCTTTAAAAAAATGACAAAGATTGGGGTTAAGTAAATCTGGGATACTTGTCTTTATCAGAAATGTACTGCAAAGGTTAATATTAAAGTTTGCCATTTAATCTCTTCAGTCAGAAAGCATAATTATATTATAACACTTTTATAATGAAAACTGAAACATATTGATATGACAGTGGTGTGCTCTGTATGTTTAGATATTCAACTTTTAAACTAAAACTTAGATAAAAAAGCTCCTTTCTCTTGTCCTGTTTTGTTTGTGATGTCCAGTGCTACACACTCATACACAGACCAGTGCAGACTGATCTCTCTGTGAAATCGGAAACATTTCTTTAGCTCAAATGGGTCTGTGCTCACCGAAATTCGAAAGACTGCCCCCAGTGGCCAAAGTGTTGTTGGTTGTATAGACACGTGTGAGCTACATTTTCCTGGTGTAATTTCCACGGTAGGGCTGAAATGATTAGTCGACAATAACAAAATTGTCGACAAAAATTCGAATAGTCTTTGATCTCATTTAACATAACATGAGATCACAAACTCTGATGATGACACGCGAGAGGAAGAATTACACAGCTCACAGTATACACAGCTAAAAAGTATTTTTTTCCCTTGAATTCAGTGAATGTCATTTAGAGGTATTTTTAAAAGATGATTTTGTCCTCTTTATTGTTAGTAAGCTGAGTAATCAGTAACAAGCTGAATAATCGGTTAATAGCTAATGATTAATCATTGCAGTAATCGCAGAATAGTCGAATAATCGTTCTAATAATCATTAGATTAATCGATAATCAAAATAATCGTTAGTTGCAGCCCTAGTCCATGGAGGAGCACCAAAAGTGAGTTGTTTTCAGTTGTACAGGCTGTAATACAGTGAAGACGAATGCATAATTTATAAATTGTAATCCCAAGCGTAAACCTAACCATCATTGGAGTAAAAATGTAATGTTAGAGCAAAAAATGCAACCTTCGAATAACGCTTGTCACTGATTATGCAAACATGATTACTTCCTGGTTTCAACACGGGATCCGAACCTGGGTCTATGATGCTGCTGACACAGTACGCTTACAGTCGCACCACACGGAAAGGTAAACACGCTGAAGCCGATGCATGTCTGTTAGGAGATGCTGCTTGTCAGTGAGTCGGCATAATGTGGCCGATCCCAGGGCATGGAAACAACATGCCGACTTCCTGTGTGATCATGTTGCTTTGTACAATTCAGTGACCTCATCTCACAAAATCTATAGTCCCACAATCACTCTTAAAGTGTCATGAAACACTAAACTACATTTTCTGAGATGTTAAGAGATATGTTTGTGTTGCACATGATAGAAGACAATGTAAGCATCCATTAATTTTAATTTTAGGATGAAAGTGGTTAATTTTGGGATTTTCTGCGCTATTTTCGTCTCCCAGGTTTTAAAATCAACATCGAGTCAACATCACACGATGTGACGTTTCCATGTACTGTAGTGCATCAATACGTCATCAGTGTCTCATAATTATTATTGAGAGTGCGTGGCCTTATCCAAAAGTAGGCGCATGATTCACATGACACCATGTGACATTTTTTTAGATGAGCGCTTTAAACTCTCAAGCGCTTCAGTTGAGAGAATTAATACTGGGCTGCGAGTGTTCAAGACTGCAAGCCTTCCAAGTGATGATGATAGAGGGACAGAACAGTAAAGCATTTCATTAATGGCAAAACCTTCTAAATGTTCATGCAACTTACATTTATTAACGTGAGTGTTTCAAGATATACGGAGAGGTGGACCTAGGCTCGTTTGAGGCACAGTTTACACTGATAGTCTCAGACACAAACACTATTGATCCATCCATCCATCCTTAATGTGTGTGTTAACTGATCCAAGCACTTATATTTGTGAATCAACATCTTGGAATAATTCTCAAAAGTTATAAAAAATGTAAAACGCATTCACTTATTTTCAATACAGAGTGCATGGCGTGGCATTTATTTGCGCATTAAATTACAGACATAAAATGGACAGTGTGTTTCTGTGTAATTTATTGTGAGCTTACAAAACACTGTATAATTTATTTGTGCATTTTGTTGCGAGCAAGAATCTTTAATGCTCTTAACTACATTAGTAAAATATAGCTGAGTGACTGGATTAGACAGTTTTTGTCTTACTCCTGTTTCTCCCTGCCACTCTGTTGCTGACCACACCCACTTTGTCTGACATTTTTTAAAAAGTGGTGAGAACTCAAGTGTGCTGAACCAGGGGGTTTCATGACTCTTTAAATGGATGAGGTGACATTAACTCAACAGAAAACCCAATTTGTGAGATGAAATCCTTCTTGCATTTGATTTAGATGGTATGATGGTTGACAAGGACACCCTTATATAATTTGCCTGGCGGTCCTGGCAACCTTGTCAATCCTGTCAGCACTTTTTGAGACATGCTTTTAGTGAGTTAAAAGTAAGGACTGAGTTCTCAGCTCCCTTTGAAAAAGACATACTTCTCTTTCCAGTGTTTGCTGGGATTAATAGGAGCTACAATACATATAAAAAATTAAACAAATAGCTTGTTTGAACAAAACTGTCAACTAGTGATAGACCATTATATCAGGCAAGCCGATAAATCAGGCAATTACCCCACCGGCTTGGCCAGTTAACAGATGTGATATTTCCATAAGTACCTCTTCAATTATTTTCAGAAATTTAACGTTACTATCATTAAATTGTAATGTACAGTAATGTGCATCAGCATTTGATCACTATTGGCCAGCCTGCTTCCTAGATATCGGCATTAGCTATATTAAATATAATATCGATTAATCTCTATTATTAACTGCATTTTGAAATTGCTGGGATATTAATGATATTCAACTTTTTTGCATCAAAATATATTTAGACTAAACATGAGCCAGATTTACACATTGCCCTTTGCCATAAAAAAAAATAAAATAAAAAAAGGGTGAAAAAAAGTGTTAATCTGTGTGTTGTTGTTTCTCACAGTAGCTGAGTTTCAGAATGGACCGCGTATTCAACCCTGTTTGACATTTGAAAATGCGGGAATTCAAAGGAAAACTTTTAACTATGCATCAGTTGTTTTATGGTTTATGTGAATGCTCAGTGGCGACCATCCATCTGGTCAAGTCAGAAAGGCATACTTGAGCCATTCTTTTTAGTCCTTTAAAATACCTGTGGACAGATGGGTCACTGGACCAGTTAAGCTGTTTCGGATAGGAATGGTTTATTCTAGTCAGCCACAAAGCCAAAAGGCCATTCACATTCACAGGAAATACCTGGCTTTACTAATGGGAGGCCTCCTTTTTAAGTTTTGACGGACCCTTGTAAAAGTTATGGACTTCCAGTATCTGGTGGGAAGAACTTTAGTGGTTTCTGACAATGGTTACAGAGTTATACAGGGAACTCTTGATCGTGCAAATAATTTAACAAAGCAATGCAATTCTCGTAGTAATTCTCTGGGACTTTCATCCTGATTAAGGTTGCTCAAGCATTTTGTAAGTTTGCGTGACTTGGACCCATGCATGATTTCTTTCTTAACTTTACAAGTAGCTATTGCTTTCATTTTCTCCAAACATTAAGTAAACGCAACATTATGCGGTGTCCATTAAGTATACAGTGCATCCGGAAAGTATTCACAGCGCTTCACTTTTTCCACATTTTGTTATGTTACAGCCTTATTCCAAAATGGATTAAATTAATTATTTTCTTCAAAATTCTACAAACAATACCCCATAATGACAACATGAAAGAAGTTTGTTTGAAATCTTGAAAGTATTCACAGCCTTTGCTCAATACTTTGTTGAAGCACCTTTCGCACCAATTACAGCCTCAAGTCTTTTTGAGTATTATGCTACAAGCTTGGAACACCTATTTTTGGGCAGTTTCTCCCATTCTTCTTTGCAGGACCTCTCAAGCTCCATCAGGTTGGATGGGGAGCATTCCATTTCCATCCGCAGCCATTTTCAGATCTCTCCAGAGATGTTCAATCGGGTTCAAGTCTGGGCTCTGGCTGGGCCACTCACGGACATTCACAGAGTTGTCCCGGAGCCACTTCTTTGTTATCTTGGCTGTGTGCTTAGGGTCGTTGTCCTGTTGGAAGATGAACCTTTGCTCCAGTCTGAGGTCCAGAGCGCTCTGGAGCAGGTTTTCATCAAGGATGTCTCTGTGCATTGCTGCATTCATCTTTCCCTCGATCCTGACTAGTCTCCCAGTTCCTGCTGCTGAAACACATCCCCACAGCATGATGCTGCCACCACCATGCTTCACTGTAGGGATGGTATTGGCCAGGTGATGAGCGGTGCCTGGTTTCCTCCAGACATGATGCTTGCTATTCAGGCCAAAATGTTCAATCTTTGTTTCTCATGGCCTGACAGTCCTTCAGGTGCCTTTTGGCAAACTCCAGGCGGGCTGTCATGTGCCTTTTACTGAGGAGTGGCTTCTGTCTGCTCTAGGAAGAGTCCTGGTGGTTCCAAACTTCTTCCATTTACGGATGATGGAGACCACTGTGCTCATTGGGACCTTCAATGCTGCAGACATTTTTCTGTACCCTTCCCCAGATCTGTGCCTCGATACAATCCTGTCTCGGAGGTCTACAGACAATTCCTTGGACTTCATGACTTGGTTTGTGCTCTGACATGCACTGTTAACTGTGGGACCTTATATAGACAGGTGTGTGCCTTTCCAAATCATGTCCAATCAACTGAATTTACCACAGGTGGACTCCAATCAAGTTGTAGAAACATCTCAAGGATGATCAGTGGAAACAGGATGCACCTGAGCTCAATTTTGAGTGTCGTGGCAAAGGCTGTGATTACTTATGTACATGTGATTTTTTTTTTTTTTAATTTTTAATAAATTTGCAAAGACTTCATACAAACTTCTTTCACGTTGTCATTATGGGGTATTGTTTGTAGAATTTTGAGGAAAATAATGAATTTAATCCATTTTGGAATAAGGATGTAACATAACAAAATGTGGAAAAAGTGAAGTGCTGTGCATACTTTCCGGATGCCCTGTAACTTTAAGTGAGAATAACTACTGAATTGTCTTAAAATTGTTCCCAAAGAATGCAAGTATGTTTGTAAAGCATTGAAACAGAAGATCTGTTGGTGAATCAGCATATCAATTCATTTATTCACCTGGCACACAGACTCACTCTTCTCCCTGCCAATGCTGGTCTCACCACTAATGAACACTCTGATGCCAATAAAGCCCTCTAATTCACTCATCTTTCTACCAGCATCTCTTGTGTCACTTAGTGGCATAAGGTGAGGACAAAGAAAGGACCTGAAACTGCTACATTATCCTCTCATTTACATGGTGCTCAGAATATGGTATTATGCCTCAATAATTCACTGCAATTACAACACTATTAGATGATTGACAGGCAGAAAGCATCAGAGACCGCGGCCCATGGACACATTTTTGTTTGCTGTTTACAGAGTCTAGAGTTGTCACAGAGACTGATGAGATATGTCATAAAACTTATTTCAGTGATATCTTTCAGGGAGTAGGAAACATTTTTGCATACCATTTCATATAAAAAAAAATAATAAATAAAATAAAATAAAAATCGCTTACAGCACCTTTACCTCCTGTGTTTTGAGAACTCATATTTTACTTTATATGTTTTCCATGAAAGACGCAAGACTAAAATGTGCTATACACCATGGATAGTGTGTTTAATGTTAAGCGGAGTTTAGAAGTTAAAAAATGTCACTTTCTGTGTGTGTTTGTATGCTTGGCATGATACAAATAAAATATTATCTCATTGTTAAATCATTATCACATCAGTGTCATGCCAAGATTTTTCAATGTTTCTACTTGAGGAAGACTTCATTCTTGATGCATCCTCCTTTTTCCATCCTATCTTGGTTTTACTGAATGAAGAACACAATCAAAGACTAATAGGATTGAGGTGCTATGTGAGAATTTCCTCTCCCACCCCTCAGGCCTGAAGTTCCTAGAGTTGAATTTTATACAGGAAAGCAGTTACCATATTCACATGTCTCAGTAATTGAGAACACTGTTTGGCAGCCTATAGTGGCCTCTTCGTCAAATGTGTCCAATACTCTCTAATTAGTTGGTGAGACACCGAGCAATCTATACTTAGAATGTGGACTGCATGAAAACCTCAAGAAACAGTAGGCCTCTCTACTGCGAATGTCATCGTTTTTCACTCTACAATGAACGTAGATTTTGTTCCATGGCATATGCTGTCACTCCCTTCCTGCAATAATCATCAGGACCTTTTAATAAATAAACTTGACCACAGTGTCCTTCATGTCCAGTGCATACTGTACAGCAGCTTTCAGACATTCTCTTGGTATATGAAATGGAGAACACAGAACTGTGCTCACTCGAATCAGTCTCAATGCGTGTTGTAAGGTTATAGAGAAGTTTTATTTCAGTGACTTTTGTCCAGCTGTTCAGTAACTTCTATTATTCAACAGTTAGTTCCAGTCCTCTACTCTAAATGGACAAGCAGCATTCCACGAGTGCTGATATTGAGTAGAACAGCACAGATACTCTTCACTGTTTGTATCACTCCACTTGTCTGTGTTTAAAGCATTCCAGGAAGGATGTTGATCCTGCTTTGCCTTCATTTGAAACTATTTTCATTAGTAGAGCAAAAATAGACCAAATAGCTGGCCATATTTTGTCGAACAAAAATTATTTGATAGAACTCATGTTCTACATCTAGACGATTGGATCAGGTACATCTCGCTAAAAACGCAAGCAGTTTGGCAAAGATATACACACAACTAGCTAACTGAAGCACAGTCAAGAAATCAGCTGGTTAGGAAGTATTCACATTACATAGCCCTGCTGTCATGAAAACCAGTAATGAGACTTGGTAGCCACTAGCTAGCTATCCGGATAATAGGATATCTTTGTGTACCAAACAAGACAGCACTGACAATGCAACACAGCTAGCGACTGAACACAACAGCAACTCCGACATAAACATCATTGCTGTTTATTTATGCACTATATAGTTAAGCATTTTTTTTTCATGATCCATAGCGTAGTCACAGGTAAGAAAGTGTTTCTTCTTTGTGTGATGTTTATTGCCGGATGGCAATCCAGCTTATGATGCGTTACTGCCACCTACTGAGCTGGAGTGTGGAGCGTCACAAAGTTTGTGGAGTCAAATGTCAGCTGAAATTTTATCGAAAAGGTCACACACACCTTATGTAGGATTAAATCCTAAACTGTTTATACTTTAAAGGTAGCTTACCCTGGGGTTTACTTGTAAACAAACTAGTTACTGTATGTTTACATTCATTCTTGAGTTCTAACAAACATGTGGAATGCTTTTCCTACATTAATGGTATGAAATGTATATCGTGATAAATATCGATATCGAATGATATTAATTCTTTTTTTAATATGTGATGATATTTTTGGCCATATCGCCCATCCGTAGTCTAAAATGTATGTTGCTTGATATTAACTTCTTGTTTATAGAGCTGTTGCATAAAAACAATATCACACTCAATTATGCTGTTGTAATCTCAGCACAGCTTTTGATACTTATGGATATTCAGTACAACAGCACTCTTGCTCGTGTAATTTTATTAATTATTTTTGTTAATTATGTTATTTGGAGTTTTTTCTACAGCCTCCATGGTATTTAAATAAGCAGATAAAAATGAATGTGCAATCAAATACAGTGGTCTGTTTCTTTTAAAGGAGGGTAGACTCTCCATCAGCTGCAATTTTTACCAATCAGTACTTCAGGGTGTGGAGTGGATCAATTGTCTGTCGCTATGGCAACCAGCAGAAAGTGATGGGTAATTCCACAAGGTGAGGGGAATGATCCTGTGAGGTGGCAAAGACAGACAGGATCGATAAGGCCTAAGATAATGAGTGCTGAATGCTCAATCATGCCTGCCCTGAATCATTGCTACTCTCGGGATAGCTGCATCAAATTGTGACGGTCCTAAGGCAAATAAATGCAAATATTAAAGTAAATTGATTTATTATGTTCTCCTGATTTGTTATAGTTTTATTGCTACATCCCTGTACAAGCTCATATATTTGTACTTTGAGCATTTATGAAACTTGCAGCACTTCTTATGTTGCTGTCTCCCGAGGATGAATTGCTTCTGTTGTAGTATTTCTCATTTGTAAGTCACTTGGATAAAAGCTTAAATGAGTAAATGTAAAATGTAAATGTCAAACACTCTCATATATTTACATTTGTTCATATAAGTCTTGATTTTACTCTCTGATTGCTACCTCATCCTTCAGAAAAGTGTGACAACATGAGGCCATTATTCTTAATTTATTAGGGAACCTATCTAAAGTGGTGTTATCCATTATGTTTGCATTACAAGGATGCATGTGCATGATTAGTGTTAAAATAAACTTATGGTGTTTGTTCTTTACTTTTGGTGAAGAAAATAATTCATCAGATCTCCTGACCTCTCCAGATTAATACTGTGTTTTCAGTCTAATTACAGGCAACAAGGAAAGAAGATTACAACTAAAGGAGGAATGCTAGAAATTCTCCCGTGTGAGGTTAAACCAATGCATTAAGCTGTTACGGTGTGATGATTTTGCTTTTTTACCCCAATAATGAATTCAGTAGAAGTTGATAACAAACTATATCATACTGATCTGTATCTAAGAACAGTATATGTAGCCCTAGTTTGTTTTAACATTATCTGCCTCGTATGGTTGCTGTATAAGCAATAGTTTTGTTAATTAAACAGTCAAATGGCATGTGACATTGGTACGGATGGATCTTTGGCCAGAAACATTGATGATAAATCTCTTGAACTTTGCTAGTCATATTGTCAGCCAGTATTTGTAAATAGTTTCAAGTTCATTATTCATTGGTTGACATGAAATAAAACCCTTTGAGATTTAACTGCACCTGGCACCTAATGCATCCGTTCGTCTTAAAATTTAGAGATCTGTCACAGAGTCACCCAACACAATATGGAGCCATGTTGAGTCTTGCCTTAGTTTATCTGGGGCAGACGCCAGAAGTGGAACCTTAGAAATCACATTAAAACTATACCTACCTAAAGTAAACAAGAGGGTGAGTAAAGAAGCCAAGGGACAAATGGTTTTCTCCACCATGACTGACATTAATGCAGACCAGCCAGTCTTACAATACGTTTTGTTTGGTTTTCATTGGTACTACCATAACACAGTACATTATCCCAGAAGGCATCATAACTTTTTAAAGATGCATCTACATGTGTATTGAAATCAGTAACAAAATACATGTACAGTACAGTACAAAATAATGTAGAAACACAGTACTTCTGTTAGTGTCATTTTCCTCCCATATAGGGTTGTTAGGTAAGGTAGTAATGTTTGCACACTGAGCTGTCTGCCTCAGCATTTTACCCAATAATGACATAAATAACTTGGGCTAGCAGCAAAAAAACTGGAATAATTCCATGTGGTAGTGAGCTGCTTACTGTTTGCAATGCTAAGCCAACAAAAACAACAGCAATGCAAAATTTTCAAAGTATGTGTAATTAATTCTATGGGTACACAAGGAAAACATGAGAAAAACTGATTGTGCATGTTTCAACACTTGTCAGGGATGTTTGATTCCACAACGTTCCTGATAAACATCTTAACAGTGTGAGGGATGGTAGTTTAATGTGCCTTGCACATTAAAAACCTTTTTCTTGATATATGGTATTGTGGTCTAATGTGCTGCAGCAGCAGGTGCAATTTAGATGCTAATATTATGGAGCAAACAATGTGGGTCATATCCTTTTAAAAAAGGGCATCTCAGGTCATTGATGGTTAAACAAGGTTGCAATTTTCAGAGACGTGACATCAGGGCTACAAAACATGAATGTAGTAAACAATTAAGAATGCATTTAAGAGCTACAGTATATTGATGAGTCTGCCCCACAAAAGTGATTTATGAATTATTCAAAATAATTTTATTTTTCCTAGTTTTTTTATGGATAACATAGAGAACCGTGATAAAGCAACATAATTTGCCACAATGTTGTGGTATACCTTTCAAACACTATTGACTAAACTCTTTAATGTTTTATATTATTTGCACAATTTGTCTCGGCCATTTAGAAAAGGGACCAAGCATAACATTAAAACATGTTACAATGGAGAATTGTTAAAGTGAAATGCTTAGCTGGGATCACATTTTGCACAAAGCTACTTAAAACGTGATTAGACCAGAAGGCCCCATTCACAGATGCAGTAATAACTGCAACATGCTCATGATGTCTTGGCTAAAGTGTTGTGGGCCAAGCTTTAAAAACATTGTTTTGAACACATAGGGCTATTTGACTCTACATCTGCTTTAAAATTTTCCTTTAACATTACATTTTCGGCAGGACTTTGTGATCTTGCCTTGACTGGCCTCAATATATTGTTTGTTCTATCAACATATATATATAGTTTGTTAAATAGATTTATTTGGATATGACCTTAGCAATAGTTCAAGAATGAGATTCCTCACTGGACAATAACCTGTTAAAAGGAACAGCGTGTAGCCCATGAACTGAACTACTGAATTGTTTTATTTTTTTTTAAGGATTTTATGGAAATGTGTACAGGAATTAGTCCTAATTCTTGCTTACTGATCACTAATAAGATTTATTTCTATTTCATAATCTTTTTCCCAGCCACATTTCCATGGATCAGAGTGCTAGAAAAAATGCTCTAAACTGCATGACCTCTCACCTCCACATGTCAGTGAATGTTTAGTAGGGGTGTAACGGTACACAGAAGTCACGGTTCGGTATGTACCTCGGTTTTGGGGTCACGGTTCGATACGAGTTCTGTACAACAGGAAAAAGCAACAAATCCCAAATGCTAGGTTTCTTTTCATTTATTTTGAACAGACAGTAGTGCAAATTACAGTTTGTTCCACCTAGTGCCATTTAGTCCCCCCTGAGGTAGTTGGTACAGTACAGCCTCCTTTAGTGTATTAAGCACTAAGCAGTAAACAGAATGCACTCCTGCATAGGTCATATTTTTTTGTAGGGTTGATAAGGCACAATCAGCTGCAAAACTGAAAAGCATCTCTTTTGTTATAAAAGTACAAAATAAATAGAATAATGAAAAATAAAACTTGTGCATTAGGAGAAGGAGTGTTACAATTTGTTCCACTTAAACTATATGTTGTTTGTGTATATGCCAATTGCCTGGGTAATGACTTTGGCCCTGTCTGCTCTCACATCTAGAGGCTGGTTAAAAGCTGCAGGGATAAGTTTTTGCACTCTTGTCCTCTTTTTCTGCCTAGCTCCGGTGATTGGCACATCTGGGTGATGTCGTCTGATATGTGTTAGCATGTTGGACGTATTTTCACTCCGTACAGCTGCCTTACAACGCCGACACACCGTCCTCATCCTATCTACCACTCGCTCTCCACTGCTGCCATAGTTCACTGGGAACCTGAAACTTTCCCACACTGATTTAAAACAAGTAGGCAGGTCTTCGAGCTCTTGCGTGTCATCTGAACTCGCCATTCTTGTTTTGGGTTGGTGCATAGATGGTGTCTTCTTCTGCTCTTTTTCCTGTTGTGGCGGTTATCAAAAAGCGTTGCATTACTGCGCGCACCCCCTTCTGGATTGGAGTGTGGATCGCCTGTGACTGATGTATTCTTCGTCTGACTGCATGCACCGAACTGTGACGTCAGTACCGTGACGGTTCGGAATGAATACATGTACCGTTACACCCCTAATGTTTAGCACCCACAGCTTAAGAAAATCAGGTACATTTAAAATTACAATGGTTACACTGATTTTCATAAACTATTTATTAGAGCACTTACAAAATACACTTACTCAGCTAAGACATTACTAGTATCATTCTTTAGGCCTTTGATTATTTTAGGGAGTTAATCAAAATTATCATTATGAAATGGATTGTCATGACTAAATTCTGACTGAATTAACCACGTACGAAGCCATTGTAAAATGAGTTTAAATGCACACCTGTGAGCACACGGTCCATATTAATGCACCAAGTTGCAACTTTACTTGGCAAATGTAAACAGCCGACAGTTATGATAATGAATTACTTGACGGAAGAATTGTTTATTCCGATAATCAATAAATGTAATTCACTGATTATCTATTATCATAGTGCTGTTGCCACCATTAAAAGGAATATGCCACTCGAGTCTGTGCATTGTAAACCCTAATGCTCAAAAGAATTTATTGTTTTGAGTAGGGAAAATTAAATCATACAAATTAGTTCAAATAAATATTTGAACAGCATTTTTTTTACTTTTTCTTTTTGAGTTCAGGAAACTAACATCTTTTTAAGGGATTGTTCATCCAAAAATTCTCTGATAATTTACTCACCCTCATACCATCTGAGATGTGTATGTCTTTCCTTCATCTGCAAAACACTTTTGAAGATTGGTAGAAAAAGATCCAGGCTCAGCAGGTCATTAGAATGGGAGTGGATGGTGATTAGATATTTGTAGGTCCAAAACTAATAAGTTCAGTTTACTTAGAAAACCTGTGGAAACTGAATGCCTCAAAATGAGCAAGCAAATTAGTTAATCATTTAAGTTTATAAAGCTTACTACAACTTTGTATAGGTAACTTGTTTATTTGTAAAGGTAACCAGAAAACTTGAGTATTGGTAACTCAATTTGACAAGCTGAACTTAGTTTAGCCAACTTAGAGATTTAAGTGAAGCCAAGTACACCAAACTCAAACAAACAAGTTTTCTTAACTAGTCAACTTGTTCACATTGCTAGAAAAATGTGGAAACTGATTGCAAGGTTCTCAAAACTGTAAGTTGTTAATACAAAGACAGACAACAGATTGTTGGGACAACACTAGACCATTTATTTGTTCCATAAAACAATGTTAGTTAAAGTTATTACTTTTAAGGCATGCTGTCAAATCAACAACTTAATTAAAACTGTAAGAAAGTGCATATACTGTACTCAGGAAATAAAAATAAAAAAAAGGAAGAAAGTCCAATGTCTTGTTTCTGTCCTGTTTTGTAATTCAAAACTTGGCTGGCAACACAAAAATCTCCCTTTGAAAAAAACAAAAGATGTTCATAAATTCTTGCGGATACTCCAAATTCATTGCATAGGTCAGGCCAAAGAGCAGGCACATGACTTGGGGAAGATTTTCTAGGTTATCCACTGTGATGGTACCTTCCAAAATTATTGCAGTATATGTGGAGTCAAGGTGCAGTGAGTAAGGAAAGGTGCAAGAGTCTTCAGGACTCACTGTCAGTATGCCAATGGAAATGCGGGACATCTCTTCATCGCCATCACAATCCTAAAAACAGGAGTGGCATATGACAACAATTAACAATTAAAATTAGTCGCATCACATATCTTAAGAGCCCTTTTCTTTGTTATACACTTACCGTCCACTTTATTAGGAAGACCTGTACACCTACTTACTCATACAATTAACTAATCAGCCAATCGTGTGGCAGCAGTGCAATGCATAAAATCAGGCATATACAGGTCAGGAGCTTCAGTTAATATTCACATCAACCATCAGAATGGGGGAAAAATCATCTCAGTAATTTTGAACCTTTCAAGATTGTTGGTGCCAGACAGGCTGGTTTGAGTGTTTCTGTAACTGCTGATCTCCTGGGATTTTCATGCACAACATTCTCTAGAGTTTTCTCAGAATGATGCTAAAAACGAAAAGCATCCAATGAGCGGCAGTTCTGCGGATGGAAATGCCTTGTTGATGAGAGAAATCAACAGAGAATGGCCAGACTTATTGGGGCAGTGGTGGCTCAGCAGTTAAGGCTCTGGGTTACTTATCAGAAGGTCAGGGGTTCAAGCCCCTGCCAAGATGCCACTGTTGGGCCCTTGAGCAAGGCCCTTGACCCTATCTGCTCCAGGGGTGTCATATCATGGCTGACCCTGCACTCTGACCCCAGCTTAGCTGGGATATGTGAAAAAACCCTTAATTTTAATTGTTAAACATATACAATTTCACTGTATATGTGCAAATGTATAATGTGTGAAATATAATTATAATTATTCGAGCTGACAGAAAGGCTATGGTAACTCAGATAACCACTCTGTACAATTGTAGTGAGCAGAATATCATCTCAGAATGCACAACATGTCGAACCTTGAGGCAGATGGACTACAACAGTAGAAGACCACATCGGGTTCCACTTTTGTCAGCCAAGAACAGAAAGCGGAGGCTGCAGTGAGCACAGGCTCACCAAAACTGGATATTGGAAAAACATGGCCTGGTCTGATGAATCTGGATTTCTGCTGAGGTACACAAATGGTAGGCCCACTGCAGCCTCAGTTTTCTGTTCTTGGCTGACAGAAGTGGAACCCAACGTGGTCTTCTGCTGTTGTAGCCAATTTGCCTCAAGGTTCGACATGTTGTGCATTCTGAGATGCTATTTTTCTCACCACAGTTGTACAGAGTGGTTATCTGAGTTACCAAAGCCTTTCTGTCAGCTCAAACCAGTCTGGCCATTCTCTGTTAACCTCTCTCATCACAAGGCGTTTTCGTCTGCAGAACTGCCGCTCACTTGATGTTTTTTGTTTTTGACACCATTCTGAGTAAACTTTAGAGACTGTTGTGCATGAAAATCTCAGGAGATCAGCAGTTACAGAAATACTCAAACCAGCCCATTATTACCTCCTTTCCATTATTTTTCTCTTAGACTTCCTTATTTCCTTCTCTCTTATCTAATTTCTTTCTCTCTTTCTTTCTAACTCTGTTCTGTCTTTTATCTTAATCTTATTTCTTTGTGTTCTGTCTGTTTCCTTCTTTTCTCATTTCTTTTTTCATTTCTACTTTTTTCTAACTCTTAACTTTCTTTTTTACTTTGTTTCTGTGTCCTGTCTTTCCTTCCTTCTCTTCTTGCCAGATCTCAACATTGGTTCAAGAAATATTCGCATTACATTTAATAATCAGAACATCACAGACAGAACTACTTACAAAAATGAGTGCTACAGTCTTGTAAAATCTGTGGGGTCTTCTCCGAGGAGGAGTGAAAGGCAATGGAGAACTGTTGTTTGTTTTCCATTGATGTCTGATTTCTGTTCAATTCTGAAAGAAAATTAAATTAAATAATAATAGCATTATTTTTAATAGAATTAAATTATATTAATAAAATTAATAGCAATCATAGCACAAACACAACCCAGAGCAAACAACAACAGCAAATGCAACAGTTGCTTTATAGAAAAAAAACACAAATGAATTGGTGTCTGAGAAGCTTACATCGGTTTCAATCTGTTGCAGGATCTTCTTAAACTTAGAGCCAATGTCTTTGCCTTTGGCCTTGAAAATATCAAGGAAGCGTTGAGTGAATTGGTCCAGTTCTTGAAAGAATTCGGTTTGCAGTTTTTTCCCAGATATACGGCAGAACTCTGCCAGAATCGTAAAAAAAGTGCGATGGCACGTGAACTGACGCGTGACAGACACACAACCAATGAGTTGAAGGAACGTGCCAACGCGCTTGCGTCACAGGAGCACTCAGGAAAATTCGGCCCTTCATCAACACCTGACTGGAAGCAATCTTTTGTAGTTAAAAAGTGCTTAAATATCGTTCTTTTTCACACACAAAGTGGTCGATTCGCTTTAGAAGACATTAATGTCACTGCTGGAGATAGGATGGATTACTTTTATGCGGACTATCTGTGCTTTTTGGACCTACAACTATCTAATCCCCATCCACTCCCATTCTAAGGAACTTCTGAGCCTGGATCTTTATCTTCAAATTTTCAAATTTTCAAAAGTGTTTTGCAGAAGAAAGAAATTCAAATCTCAGATGGCATGAGGGTGAGTAAATTATCAGATCATTTTCATTTTTGGGTGAACTATCCCTTTAAGTAAGCTGAATTGTTTTATTTTTTTTTAGTTTAATGAACTTGTCTCTTTAAATTTACTGGAACTTAAATTTAACTGAAACTGGGCAGGGGATTTCTATTTCCCAGCATGCTTTCCATGGCACTCAACAGGGAGAATAAATCTTAAAATTAAGTGTTTTATAATGTGTCTCTGTGCAAGATGAATGTAAAGGGGGATATTTGTTACTGTTTCATGTTTTTTATGTTATTTAGAAGAGTTTCTGTTATGTTAAAGTTTTTGGGGGTTACCATTATTGTGACCATAGCATAGTGTTTCCAAATAGCATGCATTTAGCATGTTAGCATTCACTGTACTAGCTTGTTAGATTCCATCTACTTGAATTATTTAAGTTGAGCTTGCATGGTTATTTTAAGTTTAGCTAAAGAGTTCAATGAAAAAGTTATGTGCCATTAAAATGTATGAGTCAGCTTACTCAATTTTTCAAGTTAAGAGCAACTAAAATGCATGTGTAGTACAAAGTCAAAATCTGTAAAGTTCTATTAATTTAAACTTGGAAGTTTATTAACTTAAAAAATGTATATAACCGATTGTCTCAAATTTTCTGCTAACTTATTAGGGTTTTCATTGTGTTACAGTGATTTTCCCATGTTACAGTGAATACACTGTTGAAAAATCACTATAACACATGGTTTCTCGTGGCTTGTTGCTTGTATTATTCTGTCTCTGTTGATAAGTAACCGAAAGTGTATATATCAGCTACTTTTTGTGTACTGTTGCTTGTGAATATTTTGTGTCATTTATATCTGAGAAGTGCAGTTAACACTTTGTTGTAAGTGTTGTCATCCTGATTAAGATTGAGAATGGTCACTAAGGCTCTGGTGTGTATTTATAGGAATAACAGTGCCTAACGACTGGCACCTAGTTCTCGCAACTGTATTCTGGGCACCAAGTCTACAGAAGCCCATAAAATATTAATCAAACCTGTCCGATCAATAACTTCTCAAAGGCTAATAAGTGCTGTCATATTTTGGTGATATGTGGAGCCCTCCATCATTTAGAGCGTGATGAGATTTATCGATAATCAATTGTGAGGACGAGAGCATGAGGTAATGCAGCACTTAGTAAATGAAGTAAAACCAAAGTCTACTATTAAAATTTATGATTTGTATTTAATTCACAGAAGTCGCGTCACATCTATTCATTTGAACTCCTTCAACCTGGTCTGCTCAATTTCATACAATCACCAGCATCCATCTCATTTAAATTGCACATGTTTTTTCCTTACATATCATCTGTTTTATTCTCTTGTGGTACATATATCACTCTTGGACCTGTCACAGTGTCATCATGAAACAAACTGTGAATTCAATTATGTAATTTTCTGTCCATTAGTGTCATATGCCATATCATATGGAACAGAAATGGAGGCTTAACTTTGGCCCAAGTCCTGGCCTTGCTGTCCATTATATCACAAAAGATCTGATGCTCAGACCTTAAAGGGATAGTTCACCCAAAATTGAAAATTTTGTCATCTCAACCTTATGTCGTTCCAAACCCATATGGCTTACTTTCTTCTGTTGAACATCAGAGGAGATGTTAGATAGAATGTTAAGGACTGACACCCTCAGTCACCATGATGATTGATGCTGACAGTCCCTAACACTCTGCATAACATATTCTTTTGTGTTTAACAATATTTCCTGGGTCCTTTTGTGCATTGTGGAGCATTTTAATTTAATGTGTTATTTTACTAGCTTGCTACTTATTTTGCTACACATTTCTCAAGTGATTGATTCACCAGGATCGATTTTATTTTTATGCTATTCTGTCCTCAAGAATAAGAGACAGTAATAGTGCAATCTGATTAATATCTCTTTGACAGATGTTATATTTAACTTTTTATGGATCTTGATAATTAGCCACAATACCCTGCTCCAGTCCCTCAGTCACTTGGCTTGATCCATCACTCATTTGAAGTGTCTCATAGCACTTGCTCTTAGTTTAGCTGCACCCATGTCACAGGGCCATTTCAGATGGCTTTTTTTTTGGGGGGGGGGGGGGGGTTTGATCACCTTGTGGATGGGCAGCAAACTCAGATAAGTAAAAGTAATAAAACCTAACAGCCTATCAATGATAAGAATTTTATAGCAAGGATGGCGGTATCTTCAAAAACAGGGTAAAGCTGAGGTAAATTTTTTAATGTAGTCATTATAAACCTTTAAATTATTTATTTTGCAAATCTCGATGTAGATATTATTTTTAGGGGAGACCTGGGGCTAGCTGTCTCACTTTTACTCCAGTGAAAATTTTTCATGGTTGGTATATTTTTGAAAGTCGACTCAAGTGTAGACACATACATTAAAGTCTTGAGAACAAAAAAAGGTATTGAACATTTCCACTGCAATCGCCCAGGAAAAAAATGCACTTCCTTGAACATACACTGACAAAGCACTTTATTAGGGACACCTGTACACCTACACATTCATGCATTTATCTAATCAGCCAATCATGTGGCAGCAGTGCAATGCATTAAATCATGCAGATACAGGTCAGGAGCTTCAGTTAATGTTCACATCAACCATCAGAATGGGGAAGAAATTTGATCTCAGTGATTTCGACCGTGGCATAATTGTTGATGCCAGATGGGCTGGTTTGAGTATTTCTGTAACTGCTGATCTCCTGGGATTTTCTCACACAACAGTCTCTTGAGTTTACTCAGAATGGTGCCAAAAACAAAAAAACATCCAGTGAGCAGCAGTTCTGTGGACGGAAATACCTTGTTGATGAGAGAGGTCAACAGAGAATGGCAAGACTGATTCAAGCTGACAGAAATGCTACTGTAACTCAGATAACCACTCTGTAGTGAGCAGAATAGCATCTCAGAAAGCACAACTCTGAACGTCGAACCTTGAGGCGGATGAGCTACAACAGCAGAAGACCACATCGGGCACTTTATTAGGACCAAAGTGTTTATAATAAAGTGCTCAGTGAGTGCATGTTGACCTTTGGTTACAACATATCCCCAGTAGCATGGCATTTTGTTATGAATGGAACCTGCCATACAAAATTATCAAACCATTGTTTTGGTCAACAAATATTGTCATTTATAAGTTGCATTAATTTTTTATAATTTAAAACCCATATGACAACATGTCCCAAAAAAACTTGCCTGACTTTACATTTATGAAAAATACCCTTGTCCTGAGCATACAATGTAACCTTTTGGTTCAAATCTACTTTGATTAGATAGTTGACCCTTGGCTGAATGCATGCTAGCTAGGTTTTATTGTGTTCAAATGTTTATCCAACAGCTATAGAAACAAATATTAATAGAATTTTAGTTTGAAGAATATAGCTCACTAAATGATTTGTTTTTGATACCAACATCTAAAAACACTTCTGGAGAAAACACATTTGTGACCACTTCTCATGTGACAACTAGCCCTGATACTCTGGATAATCAGATTTTGATTTGCATAGTATTTCTTTGAGATCGTTTGTAAATTTGTACAGTGTGCTAATGACAATAGTAATGTGAACAGAGAGATAAAAAGAATGTGAGGATTAGGGATCTCTCTCCTTAGATCTGCTATCTGTCATCAGCAGGTTAACTTCTTTATGTACAAGTCTCCCCAGGCTGTTTTCATATAGAGGGGTGCATGTATATTTAAGCTCATACCAATTTTAAAGAAACCCTTTGCTGTGCTAACAAGGGTATTTACATTACTTTATATATCTGGAATATCTAGCAAACAGAAACATCTCTAGCAAAAAGCGGGTGCTGGTAGTCACAATATGGCTACTAATAGGACAGTTAAACGCCATGTGAGGCTTAAATGCATCTATGAACTGAATTCCCTACACCACTGGGCAAGCAAGCATAACCTTGAGCACAACCATAGATTAATAAAAATATCTGACAATAAAAACAATTCTCTGTCATGCCAATAACTATTTGTCATCAATGAAGGCAAAAGAAACCAGGTCACAAGCAGCAGTAAATATGATTTATGACGAAGTTACAGCCAGTCGTGTTTTAATGGTTTCTTGGCCTCATGCAAGACAAGAAAGAATTGATCTGGCTTTAACGACAAGTTAACATCTCATGAATTAGTGTTAATAGATTTTGAAACAACTATTAATAGCAAATAAAACTTTTATGACCACAGTATTTTATGCACCGAGATAAAATCAATAGATCTTTAACTAAATTAAACGTGTGCAACTATTGATGGCAGTTTCAGAGATTGATTATTGTGGTTAAGAGTGCTTACTGAGTAAAATTTGATAAAGTCTGCAATACTGTTTAGAATAATTGAACATTTGAAAAGCTAACACTTTATTATAAAGAATGCCCTGGTAAAAACTGAGACAGAAATGTAGTGGAGAGAGTGAGAAAGAAATAGAAATTAAAATGCTTCTAGTCAGTAGCAGATTCTTGCATCTGGTGTTGGCCTTTCTTGTGTCTCTGTCACTAAAATGCCAGTCCCCACGGTTGCTATGCGTCTGTATCAAAGTAGAGGATGGCGCATGGGAAGGTTTGTGGGAATGTAAAGCTGCACAGCAAACAGAGGGTCACCCAGCCGGATTCAAACAAACTCGTCTAGCACTCCCATTCAGTCAAAAGTTCAATCAGTCACCATAGAAACTTTATTTTCTAATGAGTTACAAATGTTTCAGTTGATGTTGATTGAATCGTTTTGCCAGCCAAATATGTCTATTGGAGTCACTAGTGGATTTGAATTGGCCCTGCTCTAAGCTTGATCCATGGATGTTTAGTGTCTTACCATTTGTAGAATTAGAGAAGTTTGCGTGTCATTCTTTACAGTAGTTTTGCTTCTCTTTCTTTCTTTTTAGTGTGTTCTTAAAAGTTTATGTGAGCTAAAAAATTGAAATTCTCTACAAAGGAAGAGCCAAAATACCCCCTGTTTAAACTGTCCAACTTATGCATGTCAATAATTAGAACATAGTTTGCTTTAATGAATTTAAAATGTCTTTTAAATGTTGAATGAACTTTTCAAACTCATATCTTGACAAACAAGCCTAAATGCATGTAACATCCCATTAACAGCATTCCAGATTGTTTTGACATACACATACAGTTCCATCTTGGAAGTATTATCCATTAAAAATGAAAGCTTTTTGTTATTGAACATTTTATCAGATTTAGCCCTGTCAAAAAACGGTTAGAAAATTGCTCTGCTCATTTAACGCAGAATTCCTTTCTTGGTGGCTTGTCTGTCACCAATTACATCTCTCTGTTTATCCTTTGACAAGTTAATTCACATGCATGTGGACTGACAGTGAAGGCTTGTGGATCTTTCCCATCACACTTAAAACACAGCCGACCACCCTCTCCTCTCTCAAGTAGGCTTTTCACAGAGGCTTTAAGAAACTGTTTAAGGTATTTGCCCTTTTTCATCTATTCAACTGCAACAGGCAAATCCTGGGAGGCAGAACCTGTTCATATCCCATAAGGGGCTTATATGACTCATCGTAGCCTAGATGTAACATGCTTGTTATTTGAACAGCTGCGTCTCCACTCCACACTTTTATCAGGCCTATTGTGATCCTGCCAGCCTGTGCTTTTCCTTCTTGTTCTGAAATCTCTTGACAAACCAACCAAAAATTGGTCATTCTTCGTCAACAGATGCCTAGACAGTTTCTTGGGTGGAGGCTTGGTACTAAATGGATAAATGCAGCAGTCCCGTGGATTTCAGTTCTTGATGTGCTTTCTGGGCTTAAAATCACGTTGCTTTATGGTATGTCTGGAATCAGTGATGGAGCGGGTGACAAAGATACATGAAATGAGCTGTGTTTGTCATTGACACAGGTGTAGGTGGTCTGCATTCAGCATTACACAGTTGACAATTACTTGCCCTAAGCAATAATTTAAAAAATGATCTACTGTTTTTACATCAACATTGCAGTGTGTACTTTTGAAAATGATTATAATGTTGAAAGACTGCCGTTTTCCACAAAGAACCTTTTTTTTCCCCCTTTTTATTCACAGGGGCAACTTGATGGATGGAGTTGAATTCAAACACATGCACGTACCTTCTCACACCTCATCTGGCCAAATGCATTCCTCATGCAATTAGTCCTTCTGAAGTTGCTTATTAGTTTGATCTCTTCTTTGTTGATAATTCCTTTCACTGAACTGTCACAGCTCCTGGACAAGCCTCTCCAATCCACAGACATTTACAAATGAATGGAGCACCATGCAAACCAAACAGAGCACATCCTTTTCCTGCTCTTTCACATCTTTGGTGAAAGGGGTGGGGGGTGGGGGGTGCTTAATTTGTATTTGCGCAGACCATAAACAAACATCGGTCAGATCAAATGAGGCATTCAGAGTCTGAAGAAAGGTCAGAGAGAAAGGGGAGGTAGAGAGAGAGGAGGGATTGAAGGAGTTACAGAATGGAGCTCTCTCAAGCTCACCAGTGCCAATTCACAAGCTCAGGGCTTTTATGAGGGTGTCAGTTCTGCTGTCAGACTGACGATATAGAGAAACAAGTGAATGTGAGGGCGGAGGACAGCACACTTTCCACAGGTACCTGCCATGGGGCTGTAAACTAACCAGCACCTTTAGTGACACCCGGGGCAGGAGTAAAATCACCTTTCCCATGAAACTCAGAGTGGCACTGATACCGTAAATGTTTTTATGGCAAACAGAGAACGTCTAAAAGAGCTCAAGCATCAATCAAAGCTATACAAATAACATGAACTCCTTCAGAGGAACATGCACTAAAAAAAAGGATTTTTGCTGCTTGTTCAATTTACTTAATTAAAACGAACTGAAGCAACACAATTCTAGAACATTTTGTTACAACTTGATTTAATTGCGTTCTATCTGTTTAAATTTGTAAATGGAAGTGTACATAATCCATTTGAGTTGGGACGACTACTTTTTGTGGTGTTTATGTAGCATTAACTGAAACTGGGCAGCGAATTTCCATTTCCCAGCATGCTTTACATGGGACTCGATAGTAAGAGAACATTTTAAAATTAAGTATTATTTTATGTGTTTTTGTGCAAAATGAATATAAAGGGGGATACTTGTTAGTGTTTAATGTTTTGTTATGTTGAGATTTAGAAAAGTTTCTGTTATGTTGGAGTTTTTGGGGTTATCATTACGGTAAAGAGTTGAGCTTGAGCTAATGTTGAGGACAGGTAGATGACGCACATGAAATTGATTGCTCACTTCGTTGAGCAAATGCTGTGCTAACCATAGTGAAGTTATTAAACTTAAACTACATTGTTAAGTGCTTCCAAACAGCATGTATTTAGCATGCTAACATTCACTTTCACTAGTTAGTACATAACAAAATAAAAGAGATTTATTTGAGTGACACTGACATGTATAATTATGTTGGGTTTACCCAATTCAACTAGGTTCTTTCTACACAAAGTGTTTGTGTTGAGATTACATACTAATTTTAAATCAAGAAATCTTATTTCAACACGTTGAACCACTGTCCATGATTGAATCGAGTTCAGCCAAAGACCTATTTTGTGTGTGTGTGTAAATAGACAAACCCTTCAAGAGATTTGCCTCTGATGACTTGGCCAAGTCAATATAAATGCACAGAATAAATGGAATTTTGGAAGTGTTACGTCAAACACAGAGGAAAAAGTTATTGGTCAGAGGTTGCTCTGTGATAGCTCAGGTGATCTAATGGAGTTCACAGTTATGTTTCATTTAAGTGTCGACTTAACAACTCCTAAAATTTCATAAGAGAAATAAAATAGAGTCTCATGACAGCTCGTAATAATTCGTACGAGATGGGGAAATCATAAGATATAGTACGACTTTTATTCCCATAGAGACCAACCTATCCACAAACAGAATTTAAAATCAAAACCATATACAGGCATCAAATTTGAGATATAGTCTCTTATCCAAAACTTTATTTTAAGTATGGAAATGTCTGTAAATAAATTTGGTTACTCAATTTTTAGTAATTTATTTATGCAATACAAAACCCCATTATTTTCTTTCTTTCATGGTTCAAAAAAGTTATTATCTTATTAAAATAATGGTTAGCTTTAGGGTTTGTGTAAGGGGTTACAATTTATGGTTAGGTTTGGGTTAAGGTTAAACTTGGATAAAATCATTATAACCTCTTTTGTTGGTTCATTTATTTTTCTCTATGTGAGTAAAAGTCGTTTTTTTGTACGAGCCAACCTTGATTTTGCCATGTTGAACTATTATTACGACTGGTCCAGACCGTGTTGGTTCATACCGACTTTTGATTGCATACTTGGTCTTTTGACAAACCTGAGCATAGTTTGTGACATTGAGATCTTAATACTGAAATCTCACAGAGACACTGTAGATATCTACAGTTTGTTTCTCTGTCTTGTCTGAGACTGTAGTAGACTTAAGGAAAGGTCTCCATTTCCTCTCATTTCTGTCTAGAAAAAAAAATGAGATATTTCTTTGTTATGGGCAGGTCTGAGTAATATAAAACAAGTTATAATGCACTCAGATGCAGATTATGGTTGGCAAGATTGTTAAGTATTTATAATAGCACATTGTAGATTCAACTTGGAATTCAAATTTGGGGTTATTCTCCATGACTTCAAAATAATAGTAAATCTCACAGGCAACTAAAAATTTCTTCTCCCAATACTCTCAGCAGTGTATTTGTTGGATGACATCGCTCTGCGTGTTTGTGAATGTTCATCTAAGTACTTTGGTTTAAAGCAGTCAGTCCAGCAGCCGATGGCTGTCACAGTCTCCTGCCAAACACACTCCATATTCACTGTGCAGTTTAATTAATGACATCACTAAAAGGTTTGGTGCAATGAAGTTTGCATCTAGTTCAATTTCCTAAGTGCCTCTGTATCCCTCTCAAAGCAATGGCAACACAGAGTGAGACAGCCATCAATAATGCACCTTTATCCAAAAGAGGAGGCCCGCTACATTGAGCGGCCCAAAGTCCGGAGAGAGGATTGTCAAAATGAGGAAATCCCTAATTGTGTACAAAATCCAGGTAACTGTTTGTGCTCTTTGATGATTTTACTGACACCATAAATTTTAACTGTCCCTCTGCTTATAGGGTAACAAGCAGATGAAACAAAGTAGAACTATTGACTGCGATTTTAAATGAATAATGGAGAGAACTGTGAGGTTTGTGTCTGTTGTTGCCTTGTAAGCTCTCGTAAGAAGGAGCATGCCTGTAGTGACTTGTCAAGTTAAAGAAAAAGGGATTCCAGTGGAACACCACAGGATCTTGTGTATAGTTGATTAATCTATTTCATTCAGTCACAGCTGCAGCCTTTTTCTGAATTCTCATTCACCATTATTTTGATGCATGGCCATTGTACAATGACACAAATAGACAAAAAGACATGGTTTGTGCACACAAATTGTACAATGTTGTGTTGGGGCACAAAGAAGTAATTAGTACTCTGCTTTAGACATACGTTTGTGTCAAATTGAAATGTAAAGATATAAATGTAGAGTATTTTTTGAACTAAATTAAACTGAATCTTTTCCATTCCATTTTCCTCTTTAGAATAAAAATGGAACAGTCATTCAGTCTGATTAGTCCTCCTCAGTGCAAAGCAAAGATTGATTGGACACTCAGAGATGGGATGCCCATGCGATGTGAATGTGACTGGACATTTAATTTAATATGTACTGTATGTAGGTTTTCTATTTGCTAGCAGACTGTCTCACACTCATCTCTTATAATCTCCTCTTCTATCTCGACTGCTTAAGTCTAAGAGAATGGAAATTATCATGAATAAGGACAAAGACAATCATTCATAAAGTTTATATTATTTAGTAGATAATGAAAAAAGACAACACTTTGATTTGTATAATCTTTTAAATGACAATAATCATTTTTCATGCAAATGCATGTGAAACTGAGATTGAATATGACTCTTAAAGGAATATTCCTGGTTCAGTACAAGTTAAGGTCAATCGACAGCATTTGTGGCATAATACTGATTACCACAAAAAATTATTTCGACTCGTCCGTCCTTTTTCTTAAAAAAAAAAAAAAGAAGTTACAGTGAGGCCCTATAATGGAAGTGAATGGAGCCAATTTTTGGAATGTTTAAATGCAGAAATGTGAAGCTTATAATTTTATAAAAGCACCAACATTAATTCTTCTGTTAAACATCATATATTATTTGAGCTGTAAAGTTGTTTAAATCATCATTTTTACAGTCATTTAAGGTTTTTTGGGTTTGTTTACATTATATCGTCATGGCAACAAAGTTGTAAAATTGGCTATAGCTTTACACAGAAAAGGTTAGTAAGTGATTTCATCAGACTAAAATCATGTTAAAATGCATATTGTTTGCTTGGGACAATATTTTTGAAAAAGTGAGTATTTTAATGTTTACGGATTGGCCCCATTCACTTCCTTTGTAAGTGCCTCACTGGAACCCAGATCTTGCTTTTTTTAAAGAAAAGGAGGGGCAAGTCAAAATGAATGTTTGTGGTAATCAACATCATACCAAAAATGCTGTCGAATCAGCTTAAATTGTACTGAACCCAGAATATTCCTTTAATTGAACTAAGTTGACTAGGCTTATATTCATCCTATTTCAAGAGCTAAATAATGTAACTTCATTGTGATGTTAGCTGTGTCCAAATCCGCATACTGCATATATGTACTGCATTTGATGAAGAATGTACTTTCTGGCCATTAAAAATAACTTCTTTAGGTATGCAGGTGATTAATATGAATACATTTCTGGACATACTTCATTCGGGACTGTGGCCATTGTCCCGTGACCCAACTATATGTAGTAGTATCAACAGGTGTGAAAATCGAATCTACTTTTTTAAACAAGAACAATTTAATCACAAGGAACAACTATAACTTTACTATAAATTCAGTGTTTTGAATGTGACGTCTCCTCAGCTCTAGTGGAATTATGGGATAGTTAAGGGTCTAGTGGATGTGCACTTTGGAATCTCACTGGATGTAGTATATCATCTGGGTATTTCTTGTCTATTGTTTTATGAATACTGAAGATTCAGAAACCATGACATACTGCCTTTATATAGTATGGAAGTACTTATATTCAGATGCGGCAGATGATGACAGGTTTCTTGTTTTTCTCAAATAACCTGAGACATTTACAACTAGTATCAATTAGTAAAGGAGCCACAGAAACATAGTTTTCCTGGGGCACAATGACTATGAGAAAGAGCAGAAAAACGAGACCAGAATATCTTAGGTGTGCACTGATTTACAACCGTGATTTTGTTGTCTGCCAGAAGTATTGTGACGCCCTCAAGTGGTGATGTGAGGTAGTGCAGGTGTCAAGGTGCAAATAACTTGACAGCCAATGAACTCAACGGTCACCCTGCCTATACCCTGCAATTAACACTTTTGAAAGATTAGATCAAAATTGCTTTTTCGAAAGTAATCTTTGATGTGCCAATATCTCTCCTCAAGCAATACACTTCTAACTTCACGCTTGCTATCGCTTGGTTTTACTCTATATATGGTTACACAGTGAAAGATCACAGATCTGCACTGAGCCTTGTTCACAGTGATTGGTCTTTTTCACGGGAGCAGAGAAAGGCCTCTCCATCCGTCAACCCTCTGATGAAGCACTTAGCCCTCTTCTATTCATAGCTCCAAGAGCGCCACAATCGATTACTCAACCTGACTCTGATTCTGCTTTCTCATGAACCATTATTCAGTAACCAGGGATAAAATTAGACATTACCATCCTAAAGGGATAAATGGGACAGAGAGAGAAGACGTGGATAAAGTGAGAGAAATGGTGGAGTGTACTATGGCTGTGATTTAAACAGGTTGAGCAGGGTAGTTCACCCAAAAATGAAAATGATGCCATCATTTGCTTATTATCAGTGTTGGGTCTAAACCTGTATGACTTTATTTCTTCCATTGAACATAACAGGAGATGTTAGACACAACTAACATCTTCTTTTGTTCTCAATAGAATAAAGAAAATTGTACGGATTTGGAACAACATGAGGGTAAGTAAATGATTATAGAATTTTCATTTTTGGGTGAACTATCCCATTAAAGCTTCCTTTCAGTACTGTCTCAACAGGCTAAACTTGACAAACTTCTCTATATTGTAACTGCCTGAATTACATCACTGTAAAAAATGATTTTAAAAATGAGTAATCACAACTTAAAATGTAGCATTAGGATAACTTCCCTGTATTGAACTTGTTGAGATAACTTAAAAATGTATGTTTTTTTATATTAATTAATATAATTATGCAGAGAAAAACATTGCATTAAGCTAGGTTGCCCCAAATACTAAAAGAAACGAATTTATGTGTCAGTCTTAATGCTCATAGAACTCATTTCTAGTGTAATACAAAATAACAAAAGTAAAATCTATTTCATGGTTTGACAAGTATATCTTCCTTTCAAACTAATCCTCAAAATCAAACTGTTACACACCCAATACACAATACAATTATAGGGCAATCATGTAAGACCAGCCGTCAGCATCCTGCACAGCAGGGTGTCATGCTTTAATACCACAATACCTGGATGTGTAGCTAACATGAAGCAGCACTTTCTCTATTTCACCCTCTCATTCATTTATAGATGAATGGTCAGTTTTAGTAACAGGTACAAGAACTTAAAACAGGGCACAGACAGACATAAAAGGGACTGGAGTTATGTTTCTCTGTTTGCTCCACACCCCTTGAAAAGGGTTTCCCATGGCTAATCATGCCAAAATATCAGGATGAAAATATAAAATAAATTCTTAGCACCAATATGACAACTACATGGTCATTTAGGCTAAATTGTTTGTTCCCTTCTTAGCTACTGATGCAAAATAGAAACCGATTGTTGTCTTATGGAATATTATATTGAACTTAATGGAATGATTAACGGAATGGAATGAGTAATCAAACAGTATCTCTCTGGAACTTCATACCAAGTCTAACGCCAAGAGGAGCTTCCCAGTTTGAGATTGCATTGACACTGACAAGCTTGCTGCATCTGGACTTTTTAAACAATGGGTCTGGAAAGAGCACTTGGTGTTGCACTGCTAACAGGCTTAGCTTAATAAGAAACAGATGAATGTCAGTGAGAGAACTATAAGACCAGCACCTATTTCTATCTGAGGAACCCTTCATTTTATAAAATTGAGTCTGCAATGTTACATAGTACAAATGCCATTCTCTGCACCTCCACAAACCATCTTAATAGTCTGCAAATCATAATTTATATAAATTAGTTGGAAAGCCAGCCAACGTGGCTGAAATATATCCCATTAAGAATAATAATTAAATTGGGGAAAGATTCCCTGGGACAGATAACCATTTCTCCCACCCCAGCTACTGAAACCATGCGTACGCAAATATCACATAACACCAGTGTTCTTATAAACATAGAATAATCACTAGAAGAATATATATGGGCCATTTTACCAAATTAATACAAACTGTGGACCCACAATAAAAATAACCATTAAAAGACAAAAAATATTGAATATTTTTCAAACAAAAATGTTAATAAATTTAGATAATTACAAGCTAAATATATTTTTATTAGGAAGTGGCTGTCCCAAACCCCAAAATTTCAATGTATGAAAATTATTCTTAATTATGTTTTATTTGTTTCAGTGTTGTTTTTATTATTATTATTATTATTTATTTATTTAGTGAAAAGTGAAAGGAAAATATTTAGATTTTATTGAGGGTTTAATTTTTAAATAATTAAACTTTAAAAGTGCTTTCCAACATTTTCATGTCACTACTGAAACAAAAAAATGTCACCAGCCGAGCCTGATTTTAGCTACACCCCTGCATTTTTTTCATCAGGAAGTGAGACTGCATCCATGTCCATCATGGCTGTATGGTGGGTAGTTAGATCCCATTACTTTGATGTAAATGTGCTCCAAAGTCTGAAAATCAGTGTGTAACTTTAAAGGGATAGTTCATCCAAAACATTTTATTCTCTCATTTACTCACTTTCATGCCATCCCAGATGTGTATGACTTTCTTTCTTCTGATGAACACAAACAAAATTTTTTAGCAGAATATCTCAGCTCTGTTGGTCCTTTCAATGCAAGTGAATGGTGACCAGAACTTTGAAGCTCCAAAAAATCACATTAAGGCAGCATAAAAGTAATCCATACGACTTGTTTAATGTGTCTTCTGAAGCGATGCAATCAATTTGGGTGAGAAACAGATCAATATTTCAACCCTTTTTTTCTTTTTTTACTATAAATCTCCACTTTCACTTTCAGAATGTGAAAGTGAAAGTGGAGATTTATAGTACATATTAGTACAGATTTATTTAGTAAAAACCTAAATATTGATCTGTTTCTCACCCACACCCATCATATCGCTTCTGAATAAAGTACATATAGATTTAACCACTGGAGTCGTACGGATTATTTTATGCTGCCTTTATGTGATTATTGGAGCTTGAAAGGTCTGGTCACCATTATATACGGACCTACAGAGCTGAGATATCCTTTTAAAAATATTTGTTTGTGTTCTGCAGAAGAAAAAAATATATACATACACATGAGGGTGAGTATATGAAGACATCATTTTCATTTTTGGGTGAACTATCCCTTTAATGAGGCATCTTCTCCTAATCATTACAATACTTGAAATCGGTTTTGTTCTTATTGACAGTGTGAAGAATAACGTTATCTCAGCATCATTTTACAACGGAGTTACATCAACAAAATATCAAACGTTGCAGATATTGCTTCTTGGGGCAGTAAGTAATCGCTTGAACCCTATGCACCTGCCAAACGTAATGCTACAATGAGCCATCAGAGGGCCTCAACGCGTTGCGAAACCAAGAAGCAACATATGAATTAAAAACTTAAATATAATAAAGCTGCTGCGGGTCTGTAATTGTAACTTTATGAAATCAATTGCTCTCGTGGGGGGCCGTTCACACAAAACAAGCTGTTGCGCTAAACAAAGGGTAGAACACCAACACGGGTATCTCTAGTCCTGTTTTTCCAGTTGACGATATTTTTAACTTTACATCGCGTTAAAAAAAAACCGCGGGGCTCCTGCGCGAGACGCTGAAAAAACAGTGAGACATGTTTACCTACGGAAACAACTAAAAAAACAGCACAGACAGACGCAAAATCATGTTCGGCGTGAACGGCCCCTAAAACCCGTATTTTCATGCAGTGGGCGAAAACGCACTTCGATTACTATTTTACGACCTAATAACGCAGCCGCCAAGCGTTAAGGTGAGGAATCTTCCGCAGAAGCATTTATTTCACCCGATTAATTGGAGGCAACGCGCGAATACCTATTGCTTAGAGCAGGATGTGACGTCAAACACTAGAAGATTCTTGTTATTTCCGGATTCTTCGCTGCTTGTTGTCACATCAGCTCGATACAGCGTCTCATCCTGACAAAAGTGCACCAAAGACAGAGCAGTTGGCTCTGGCAGTTGAAACACAAGGTAGGTGAATTATTAAATCTGCTGTGAAGGGTTACTGGAAACGGTTTGTTTCACGAGATAAATAAAAATATGCCTGCTCGCCAGCTGATAGCCTTGTTGCTAGCTAGTTAGCTCATCTGGAAATATGAATAACAACACACCATATCGCTGTTTTTGGTGTCGTGTAAGTGCAGGTAAAATGTTAACAGGACAACCATTTAATGAGTCATGCGGATCTTATTAAATTGGCAGTTGTAATAGTATTATTGATGGTTAGTTAGCTTGTTGACATAGCATGACTGTAATACAATACGTGTATTTAGTATATTTATTTTACTATTGCACCAATATAACGAAAAAACGATGGCCACACGTATACATTAACGTTGTCACAGCTTATATTGACAAATGATGTACCGTATGTGTTTTTCTTGTTAAATGTAATCCATAGTTTTGTTAATGAAGTTTAATTAGAAATGAAGCGTTCACACATTCAGTGAGTGCAGTTATAACAGGTATGTGAAATCCAAGGTAACTCTCCCTCTTTTGTTTACAAGCATCCTTACCAACACTCTATGAGAGTTTAAGTTTGCTTCGAGAAAGCAAACTCTTCCGTTCATTTAGTGTCCTAGCCGGTGTTTGCCACACAATGAGACACTGTGAGCCTGATCTGGTGGGTTCTGGGCCGTTAAAGACAAAATGGAGGCATCTCGTGCTGATGTTTTGGTGAAAACAGCCTGGTAGTATCAAGCACTACTGTCGGGAAAACTGACCGTAGGATCTGTATTGGTCACAAAACATACATTGTATCGCAGAATGAGCGATTCGCTATTTGCACAGGATCAGACAGACATTTCTGTCACCAGTTATCATAACCACATGCATTTGTACAATTAAAAGTATTTTTAGCAGCATTATCAGGGCTCGACATTAAAGCTGAAGTGTGTAATTTCTGCGACCCTAGCGCCACCGAATGGAATTGCGATAATAAACAATGTTTTCAAAACAGCTTTCTGAATACGTCCCTCCGGGCTGCAGTTTTTCAGTTGGGCACGCCCCCATCTGACGCCATTGGTTGAGTTACGTCGTTGGGGCGGGCCTAAACGGGTCGTTCAAATCAAACAGGAGATTTTATAGCACCACAGAGGCACAGTATTTACAGTTTTCGAGAAAATGAATCTATGAATGGCATACTTATAGTTGTCTCTGCATATTATCTGGGATAAAAGAAAATATATTAGCACTGAAAATGTTACATCAGCTTTTAGCCTCATGTGCTTGTCCATCAGCCAAGAAAATTGGTCATTCACATGTCCAAGTAAATTTAAGTAATAGTTACATGTTAAAGTAACATGTCAAAGTTTCTGTTGTATGTTTTCTAAAATTACGACAGATGCCCAACCTAATAGTATGCAATCAACTTGATTCTCGGCGAAATGAATATAAACTGCGCCGGGTAGGGAAGGAGGCTATTGTCATATGGTGGTAGTAATATTGTGTTACTTACAGTAGTCAAATAAAAAAAAAGCCTCCATCGCCATTATTTACAGCCGAGGTGCTCGGTAGTCGGTATTGAAATTTGACTGTTTTTGATATCAACTTTAATATCACAACAAATAATAACATGAAGTAATTTTTTATTTATGTAAGAATTGTTTCAAGTTCTTAAGTAATTATTTAAGACTAGTAAACAGTCAATAATAATAATAAAAAAAGAATAATGAACAATGAATAATTAATAATAATAGAACAAATAAATACAAATTGAGAAAACTGCTTTTTAACAGCATTATAAAGTATTCAATAAACATTCAGAGTGAAATGCGACATAAATCCTAACTGGTATTTACTGTATGATTATAATACATGAATACTTTTAAAAGCTACTAAAGTTACCCAGTCAATGGCGGTGAGTGTTTTCTCATGTTCTTGTTATGGTTGTTTGATTAATATTAACGACACACTAGACAGCAGCAGGTCTATTAAGTTACATTTACACATACAAGTGGAACATTTTGTTACAAATCCGCCTTTTCCTTTACGTATGTTTTTGACATACGTAAGTCACTGTATTTACATGAATACCTCACCAAGATGGGTATTTTGGCGGAATTTTGAAATGTATTTGACGTCAGGTGCAAATCCGCATTGCCACGTGCATTCTCGGAGCACATGCGCATGTTCAACGCACACACATAAGCCACCTGTCAGTCATTACTAGATCGCTAGCAAATTATAAAATTACACGCTCTGGATTATTTTCAACAGCAGAATAAGCATATTAACTTTGTAATAAGTGACACAGGCCTAGGCTATATCACAAATATAGCCGGTTACTTTTTCGTTATTGACTTTTTAATCAGGCTACTTGTCCGGTCGGGCAAGTAAAATTATTTTTCACTTGCCCCTTCAAAAATCCACTCGTCACAGACTAGCATTAATGTCGAGTAGGACTGTCAAATTAAAATTCGAATTTCTAATATTTGTCGAATTTAAGAAGAAAAATGCCTATTTGAATGCTAAAACTGTGTATTTGAATTTTGGATTTGTGCCAAGCACTGACGATGACTTCAGATCAATCACATTCTTGCAGTAAAAAAAGGCTAGACACAGCGCAACAAATACAGTTTAACAGAAAGCAGGTGTGTCAAGATGCTTTTTAAATTTATTTTTAATTAGACACAGCATCTAAAAAAAACGGCGCTCCTGCACGAGACGCTGAATAAACAAAAACAAAGACATTCGTCTAGCCCACATTTACATAGAAAAACAAATGGATGGTTGCAAAAGCATCCAGTGTGAACAGCCCCTTACAGTTGGTGGAGGTACATCTTGCTCTCTTTATAAGCATTTCTCAGATTAAGCAATGAGTTTTTTTAAACACTTTGTCAGGAAAGGAGTTCAACTTGGAAATGTGTGTCTGTCTCGATCCTCGTGTTTGGTTCCATCTGTTGTGTTTCATCTGTTTGAACAGCCCCTGGCCTGGGCTCATAGTCTGAGCCGCTTTACCACCGAGTTCAGCCGAATACCATTACTATCTGGGAATATTGCTACCCTGCATACACTGTAATGAATAAAAAGCAATGTCCGATCCAGTGCTGGTCGGACCAATCAGACTCTACGCTACAAGACTGTTTTGATCACACGGACTGGGAGATGTTCCGGTCTGCCTCTGATGACGACATCGAGCTTTACGCTGATAGCGTAATGTGCTTCATCAGAACGTGCGTAGAGGACGTGGTTCCGACCAGAACTGTACGGATCTATCCGAATCAGAAACCTTGGATTAATAGCGATGTTCGCGCGGCACTTAATGTGCGGACCTCCGCTTTTAATTCCGGGAACGCGGAGGAGCATAAACAAGCCAGTTATGCCCTCCGAAAAACTATCAGAACCGCAAAACGCCACTACAGGAGCAAGATTGAAGGACAGTTTAACACCACCAACTCTAGAAGCATGTGGCAGGGAATTAACATCATCACGGACTTTAAAGGGAATAAAAACTCCGCCATGAACACTGCTGCCTCTTTCCCGGATGAGTTAAATATTTTTATGCTCGTTTTGAGGGAAATAACACCGCCCTCGCGGAGAGAGCTCTCGCAGCTGAAGCTACAGAGGTTAGTTCACTCTCCGTCTCTGTAGCGGATGAAACCCGATCCTTCCGACGGGTGAATATCCGCAAAGCCGCGGGCCCAGACGGCATTCCGGGCCGCGTCATCAGAGCGTGCGCAAACCAGCTGGCTGGTGTTTTTACAGACATTTTCAACCTTTCCCTCTCTTTGTCTGTAGTCCCCACATGCTTTAAAACATCCACCATTGTGCCTGTTCCAAAACAATCAAAAATAACTTGTTTAAATGACTGCCGTCCTGTTGCTCTGACCCCCATCATCAGCAAATGCTTTGAGAGACTAATCAGAGACTATATCTGCTCTGTGCTGCCTCCATCACTGGACCCATTGCAGTTTGCTTACCGCAACAACCGCTCCACTGATGATGCCATTGCATCTACACTACACACTGCTCTCTCCCACCTGGAAAAAAAGAACACTTATGTGAGAATGCTGTTTGTAGACTACAGCTCAGCATTCAACACCATAGTGCCCTCCAAGCTAGATGAGAAACTCCGGGCTCTGGGCTTAAACAGCGCGCTGTGCAGCTGGATCCTGGACTTCCTGTCAAGCAGACGCCAGGTGGTTAGAATAGGCAGCAACATCTCCTCATCACTGACCCTCAACACTGGAGCCCCGCAGGGCTGTGTTCTCAGCCCACTACTGTATTCCTTGTACACACACGACTGTGTGGCAACACATAGCTCCAATGCCATCATTAAGTTTGCTGATGACACGACGGTGGTAGATCTGATCACTGACAATGATGAAACAGCCTACAGAGAGGAGGTGCACACTCTGACACACTGGTGTCAGGAGCACAACCTCTCCCTCAACGTCAGTAAGACAAAGGAGCTTGTGGTTTGAATTCAGGAGAAAAGACAGAGAACACAGTCCCATCACCGTCAATGGAGCACCAGTGGAGAGAGTCAGCAGCTTCAAGTTCCTGGGTGTCCACATCATTGAGGAACTCACATGGTCCATCCACACTGAAGTCGTTGTGAAGAAGGCTCATCAGCACCTCTTCTTCCTGAGACGGCTGAGGAAGTTTGGAATGAACCGCCACATCCTCACACGGTTCTACACCTGCACTGTAGAGAGCATCCTGACTGGCTGCATCTCCGCCTGGTACGGCAATAGCACCGCCCACAACCGCAAAGCACTGCAAAGGGTGGTGCGAACTGCCAGACACATCATCGGAGGTGAGCTTCTCTCCCTCCAGGAAATATATACAAGGTGGTGTGTGAAAAAAGCTCGGAGGATCATCAGAGACTCCAGCCACCCAAGCCATGGGCTGTTCTCACTGCTACCATCAGGTAGGCGGTATCGCAGCATCAGGACCCGCACCAGCCGACTTCATGATAGCTTCTTCCCCCAAGCAATCAGACTTCTGAACTCTTGATCTCCCACGATCAAATACATCAGCACTGCACTTTATTACCCTTACTCTTATATCTCACACCGGACTGTCATAAATTATATTATTATTATATTATGTCTCTCTTAATAACTGACTATCAACCGACAGCTGAATGTCAATACAGTACAATACTGTACATTCTAAATATACTATATATACTTTTTTATATTTTATTTTTTATTTTTATTGAATAATGTGTATCTATATAATGCGTATTGTATACTGTACAGTGTATGTTATTATTTGTATATTGTTGAGTGTAATTATGTGTATATCAGATGTTTAAATTGTGTTGTGTTAATTTGATGTTATTGTAAATTGGTGTATGTCTCATCACTGTCACGACTGCTGTGTTGATCGGAACTGCACCCAAGAATTTCACACACCATTGCACTTGTGTATATGGCTGTGTGACAAAGTGATTTGATTTGATATTTTGAAGTTTGAGTCGGGGGTAGTATACTGTGGCATCAGTAAGTGTAACTATTGAAGTGTGTGTCGGCCCCCCCGTAACATTTGAAAATATGGACCGAATAAAACATATTTATTTATTTTATGCACATTAGTTATAATGTGATATTTACAGTAATATAACGGCGCTGTATGGTTTATGTATTTAATGCGCCCTCTTGTGAACTAAGGAAACAATGTCAATTAAAAAAAATTAGCTGACTTTGAAATTTGAATATTATTCGAAGTTTGAAAATATTTAAGGTAAAAATTCAAACTTAGTTTATCTGCCCAGTTGACTGCCCTCGTGTCGAGTCCTGATTATTATTGCTAATGTGTTTAGATGTTATTTACATGTAGATAAAGTGTACATATAAATGCAATGCTTTGATAGCATATATGCATAAGCCTTTAAATAATTAAAAACAAAATCAGTCAAGTGTGTCTAAACATTTGACTGGTAGTAGTGTGAGACAAGTTTCTAACGTTTACTATAATGGACAGTGCGAATGGGGATTGTCAGAATTTGCAGAGTGGATTGGTTACCCTCACCTGTATTGCAGTTACCCTTTCTCTTTCTAATGTCACCATGTCACACATGTGATCTCTGTCAATGTACAGTAAATAGACAGGTGGCACTATTTTCTTAATTCATGTTTCTGGTCTTATTGTGAGCAATTCAATGTCATTCCAAAGTCTTGCTCCACCTCTGAAATTTCATTCCTTTTTTGCTGACATAAGAAAGGCCACATTTTTCAACCCCTACCCTCCAATCACCTGTCATATAGAGTCCACCTTTCACAATTCAGTTAATGCCTGAGGGATAAAATCAAGTCTTGCCTTGCATTTTTTTTAAACGTTGAATATTACGTCACATTATGGAAGTAAAATTTGTTGCCAATGTGGTTTCATTTTGGCTTTAATTCCTTGCTGATATGCGCTGATTTCTTGTTTTATTTTTCTCCCTTTAGCTTGCCTGTGATTGAAGTTGGTGGTCCTCTGAAGTCATGGTGGACTATTATCAAATTCTAGGAGTGCAGAAAACAGCATCTCCAGATGACATAAAAAAAGCGTAAACTCTATAAATAAAATTCTTCTCTTTATACCTCTGTAACATATGCAAATCAACAGTTCCAATAAACAGTAGCACTGTAATTAATGTCTTTTTCAGTTATTTTAATTGTTATTCTGTTTTTCTAGACTCATTAATATCTCAATGCACCATGGTGCCTGTCTCCTGTAGTTACAGGAAACTAGCTCTCAGGTGGCATCCAGATAAGAACCCAGATAATAAGGAGGCGGCAGAACATAAGTTTAAAGAACTTTCAGAGGCTTATGAAGTCCTTTCAGATGGTATGTCTTAACATTCACAAGATTAAAACTTATTTAACTATGAACTCAGCAACTTCACTCTTTTAATATCATTACTACTCTGCCTGTGGTTACAATGACCCTGTTTAGACCTGGTATTAAGGTGCATTTCGGGTGATCCGATCACAAGTAGTCAGCGCTACGTACAGTATAAATGGGGTCCAAAACGTTTTGTGATCGGATCACAAATGTACGAAGGAGGCCTACAAACCTGACTCGGTTCAGTCTGGAGGAATGGGCCAAAATTCCAGCAATTTATTTTGAAAAGCTTGTGGAAGGCTACCCAAAACGTTTGACCCAAGTTAAACAATTTAAAGGCAATGATACCAAATACTAAGTGTATGTAAACTTCTGACCCACTGGGAATGTGATGAAAGAAATAAAAGCTGAAATAAATCATTCTTTCTACTATTATTCTGACATTTTACATTCTTAAAATAAAGTAGTGATCCTAACTGACCTAAGACAGGGAATGTTTTCTACGATTAAATGTCAGGAATTGTGAAAACTGAGTTTAAATGTATTTGGCTAAGTTGTATGTAAACTAATAACTTCAACTGTATTTTTGTTTTCTGATTTACTTTTATGGAGTAAATGTAGTTGCTCATTTCTTTTTTTCTTTTCTATTTCATCTTTTCAGCAAACAAAAGGAACATATATGATCGATATGGCAAAGAAGGCTTAGCAGGAGGTGGAGGTAGTTGCATGCTTCAGTGTATTTTAAAATCATGGTGTTCGGTTAAATTTAAATTAGAATTTTATATGTATACTTTCCTCATTGCTATTATTTAATATTACAATACTGAACATTAACAATTTTGTCAGTTGTGAGGATTACAAAGCGACCGTTTTATGTTGGTCCCTTGTCCACTACGCTCAAAGTTGACACCTTTCATCTCCATTTGGGCAGGAGGAGGAGGTGGTCATTATAATGGTGACCACTTTGGAGGATTCACATTCCGCAATCCAGATGATGTCTTCAGGGAATTCTTTGGTGGACATGATCCATTTGCAGAATTCTTTGGTGAGTGTGAATGTGTGTCCATTTTTATTCATGGCTTTAGAATTTATCTGGTTATAGTTTCAATACATTACTGAATAAAGCATGCATGCAAACAGCTCTAAAAAGTCCTCCTTGGACTTTTAGGGGGAGATCCATTTGGTGATGACTTCTTTGGTGGTGGTCGGAGGCATCAGCGGGGCATGAGCAGGAGCCGGACAGGCGGGTCGTTTTTCGGGGGCTTTGGTGGCTTCCCACCTTTTGGGGCGGGATTTTCATCTTTTGATGCAGGTCAGATGCTACAAACATGTTTGATTATCTTTGAAACTTAAAAGTGCATATGCAAAAGTAACCACTTCAAATTAAGACCAAAACCATAAGAGTGTATATTCTAGGCATCAGGCCACATATATTTACAGCCATTGCTGTAAATGCATCAGGATAGCTCATGGATTAGCCTAGCTTTGACTGGTGCCTGAAATTGCACTTTTTGTTTTTTGATAGTATTAAACACATTTCCATTATATTTTGTGCAGACTTCTGTTCACCAATACGAATGGCTAGTACCCTTTGGATATAATGACTAAAGTGTTTCATCATCGGTGTTTTTTTTTACTATAGGTTTCAGCCCCTTTGGGCATATGGGAGGAGGTGGCTTTACCTCGTTCTCATCAACCTCAATAGGTGGAGGGGGAGGCGGCGGAGGAGGCATGGGCAACTTTCGCTCTGTGTCATCCTCCACTAAATTCATCAATGGCAGGAAAATCACTACAAAAAGGTAGACACCTTCTACAAAGTCCACATTTTTTAGATTTGAGATATATGTGCAGCATAAAAGACAAATTTAAAATTCCTGGTTAATCCCTCCTGTAATTCATGAATGTGCTATTTTTTTGTTTCTGTAGAATCATAGAGAATGGACAGGAACGAGTAGAAGTGGAAGAAGATGGACAGTTAAAATCTCTAACCATAAATGGTAAGGAACAGCTCCTGCGATTGGAACACAAGTAAGATAATGGAGCCCTTTCAGCACAAATTTGAGCTAAAAAACAAAACAATGTTAGTACTGTTGTTCAGATGTCTGTACATTTAGTTTTTCTGCTTGTTTGTTGGTTTGTTTGTTTTCCTTTTTTATTATTTGTAGATCGTCAAGAACAGTTTTTGCTAATATATTTATAAACGGGACTGTCAGTATTTTGCGCAGTGTGCGTGAATGTTTACTTTTATTTGGGACCATAATGTTAGATGAGTTTTTCTTTCCGCAAGCACTTTGCTGTGTTGCAGTGTCCTCATGAATGCACATTGCCTTTTGAATAGTGCTTTTGGGCTTAAAGGAATAAGAGAATTGTGCTTTGTGCATGACTTTCATTACTGAGTGTGGAATTGGAATACATAACTTACTGTTCAAATCTAATGGCAACTTGTCTAATTTGTTTGTTAAACATAATCTTTGTAAATGCTGGTAGAGTGATCCATTGTACTGATATGCAATTTGTATTAACTTTTTTTCCCCTCATTGTTGCATGCAAGACAACAAATGTTGTTTATAGTCGTAATGTTATTACTAAATAACCTGATGAGAATCAGAGTTGATCATACAACTGATATATGAACATTCAAGGAACTTTGTGTACTTTGTAAAAAAAAAAAAAAAAAAATGAACCTAAATAAAAGAGTTTCATCCTTTTTGGGGATGTGGCAGCTTTACAGTCTGTGTAGTTTTGCTTTTACAGTGTGTGACTTTGTTTTTCTTTTGTTGTTTTTTCCAAATCCATTCATTAGTGAGTGCGCTGCTGCATGTTTGCTTAAACTAACAATGCTCTTACCTTTGTAGAAAACATTGGCCTAATAAATAATGCAGGCATTTTTGTAGTTGTGTAGGAAAAAATAACAAAATAATGTGTTTGGTTAAGACAAGGAACTACTTTATGGTAACACTTTACAATAAAGTTCCATTCGTTAACATTAGTTAATGCATTAGGTATCATGAACAAACAATAAACAATATATTGTTTACAGCATTTATTAATCTTTGTTATTGTTAATTAATTAAAATACAATTGTTCATCGTTAGAACATTAACTAATGTTAACAAAAACAACTTTTGATTTAAAACATTTATTTGTATATGTTAAATTTAACATTAATGAAAATTAATAAATGTTTTAAAAGTATTGTTCATTGTTATTTCCTGATAACTAATGTTGTTAACAAGTGGAACCTAATTGTAATGTGTTACCTACTAGGGCTGGGTAAAAATATAGATTTTCCGATGCATCATGATTTGGTTTGAACGATATCGATTCTCAAATCTCAAGATCGATCTTTTACTCTGTGGCAACCCTCTATAATGAAAGTAAATCACTTGCATGTGCAAACAAATCTCACGGTGTGTGACTAAAAATATCTAATGATTAGCAACTGGCTAGTAAATGTTCAGATTTTGCTCACCAGTGATTGAGTAGTATAGTGGAGAAGTTATTAGCACAGAGGTCCTTTCACTGCATCTTGAGAGTTATAGTTTGGTTTAACTCATTCTGTGTCCAAAGTCGAGATCAATGGATCCATTTGTCGTTTAATAATGTCTCGTTTACAGTCAGTTGTTGATTTAAAAACAACAAAAGAAACATTTAATTCTAATCACACATGGATGTGCTTAAGAAACCACACACGTCTTCTCTCGTTATATATATGCGCTCACTGGCTGATGCCACCATTCTTAAATAGACAGTACCGTGTTCTACATACCAATGTAAATAAATACTTGTAAATAGTATAAATTATGCAAATAAACAAAAATGTAACAAAAATATATATGCAACATAATATATGCAATTTCAAGACATTACTTGATGGAATAGACTGAATTCTTTTCAAAAGCAAAAATGTGACCATTTTGATGAAAAACTAGTGGTAAAATTAATATTTTCGAAGTGTACCTAGAAGGATTGCCTAGAAGGTTCCTTTATAATTAAGAGTATGAGCTGAGAGAGAATTTCATTTATATGTAAGCAAAAATTACATTGTAACAGAAGTGTACCCCTATGACTCGATGTCAAACCGAGAGCATGTGAATCAGCATTTACATGGCATTTCAGTAATCTTTTTCTCAAATTGAGTAAATTCTGTTAATCTGTGATATCAGCAAGTGGGTAACACTTCATAGCAACTTTCATTAAGTCATCATTATGACATTGTTGTCATTTTGACACAGACATTGTGTAATGCTTTGCAGAATTAGTAATGTACATAAAAAAATATATATTACATTGCTAACTACTGTAGTTTTAATGCACATAGTAATATGGAATGCAGTAATGTTTGTTAATGAATGTTATTAATATTGTTATTCACTAATGTTATTAATGAAAGGTCTTATAAAGTGTTACTGGGTTCTTAAACCAATGAATAGAAATTGAAATGTTGAAGAGAGAAGGAAGATACAGTGTTTTAGATGTCAGAAATGTGTCTCAAAGTATTTAATAAATAATTAATTATGCACAGATTGTTATCAAGTCCAGGTACCTTGACTTATCTCTCCATTATGTAGAGCAACAATTCTTAGCCATTGCCCTAATGTTTCGATCAGTACCTTCAACAATGCAAAACGTAGTTGGCTGCAGTACTACCTGAATGCAAACTAACAAGCTCTGTGATTTTGTTAGTGCTCTCTAAATGCATATCTCTTGATGTCAGAGGTATAGTATGCATAATGCAGAGTATTTACGATCAAACTGACTGATAATAGACGTTTTAATTGGGGTGAAAAACCGTTTTAAATTAAAGGCAGATAATAATACACTTATTTAAATGGTGCTCTTCCCAGTCTTACTAAACCACACCCCTCTCTCTAGGAAGAGCCCAGGAGATAGGCATGCCAGAGGGTCACAGACAAAGGAGAGAGCTCCCTGACTCCTCCACATCCTCACATTCTGCAAGGCAGTCAGCTCAGAGAGAGGAGCAAAATAAAACCACAGGCAAAGGTCAGGAGCCCGTTTCATATTTTGTGTGAGATTCCAACAGCTCTAGAATGACCCTTGTGATATTTAAAAGTTATGTATCCCAACAGAGCAAGCTGGAATCAAGAGGAAGAGAATGACTGTGAATGAAGAGACCAAAAAGGCCAAAGAATCCTAAAATTAACTCTGTATTCGTACTGATATGCTGATATATTGTAGCTGTAGTTTTTCGGTGTTGAGGTTGGATAAACATTCGAGCATTTTTATGTTGTTTTTATTTGGATGCAGAGTTGACTGAAATGTATCCGATATTTCCTTGGCACTACTAATCAGTAATGATTGCAAATAAATGATTACTGTCTGAACTGTGACAAACCTAAATAAAAAAGGCAATGAGTAGTGTTAATGAACTGAGCATTTGTCATTTGCATGATCAAAACTGATTTTATTAATACATTAACACAGAATCGGAGTGTACAGTGTTTTTTCTGTAACGAAGCAGCTCTTGCCTTTGGTGCAGTTTAGAGTTTAGAAGGACCAAACTGTATGTCACTGGTAACATTTAAGAGTTTAACACGTAGCAAGGGATATTAGTTGCCTGGAATTTGGTTGTAGCCTTGATGTTGTACAGAATCAAGTTTATACTGCGAAATTTTTGCCATATCATGTAATGGTGTGTTGTTCATAGAAGTGTTTCAAGTGACATCTTGAAAACTTGCCAACCTTTTCCACATGTATATGACACTTAGACTGCAAGCTCATTTCTTTCTGGTGGTAACTGCCCTGAGCAGTGGACCCCATTTGCTCCTGGTGAGAAGTTTCTCCTTCAGCTCCTGAAAGATTGGGGGGCCGTCATGGTCTTCAGCCTCCGAGCTGATCTCCATCTTCTGCACTATGAGCTTCAGCAGGTTGTGTTGCTTTTCCATAGCCTCTGACATCTCCTTCAGCCTGTTAAATCACATCACATGGTCTGACATGAAGAACCTTTGGGATTCATGCTGGACTTAAATTGTATGAATTCAAACTTAAATGCATACCATCATAACTACAAATCAAGTTTGGCTAATGTAGTTAAGCAGTTCTTGTGAAGTTGTAAAGCAATTTCACAGGTTGGTGTTACCTGTATTTCTGTTTGGTTAGCTCCCGTTCCAGTGGAGTTGACTGGTGGGTGGTGGGGCTGAGACGGGTCCTGACCCTTCGCACATCATTCCCAATGAAAAACCACCATTTCTGTTCGCAAGCACATTAAATCTGCACATTTAGATCTGATGGAAAATGTCAGTGTCAACAGTTATTTTTACACTGCGATCTCTCGACTTTTTTGCTACTTTACATTTAGTTGGTGCATAGATCCAGTTAGCGTACGTTACAAAAAGATGATGATCCGCACACAAATACTAACCTTATCTGTGTAAAGTTATAGCAACAAAGTTGTAATACTGGTAAGACCTTTAATCTGATAAATGCTGCAAATAAGTAAATTCCTGATTTTATCACACTGTAATCATGTTAGCAGGTAAAGTGGCTACAGTTTTGAAAAAGTATTTTAATGTTTATGAACTGGTCCCATTCACTGCCATTGTAAGTGCCTTACTGTAACTGTGAATTTTATTATTTTTAATAAATGAGGGATGATTTGATTTTTCTTTTTTCTTTTGGTAATCAACATTATGCCACAAATGCTGTTGATAGAGCTTAACCTGCATAAAATCTGGAATATTCCTTAATGGGCTGTTGAGATTTTAAAAGTTTAAGAATTAGGTGGCACCTTAAAGTGCAATGTAAACAAACCTGTTGAACTATTTGCAGATTCTCTTTGCCAACTGCATACATATTCATAGCAAGAACCAGGAATATGCATGTTGTGATAAAATAGGATTGCTGTGTAAATCAAAAGATGTAGCGTATGTTACAATAAGACGACGATCTGCACACAAATGATACTTTTTACACTGGGGAAACCACAGACGTTTTGGGACTTGGGCCTTCCTCAATAATGAAGTGATAGAAGATAATTATTTATGTGTGTATCGCATTGTAAAATGTCCTCATCAAGTTGGAAAAAATAAGCTTTACTTTGACAGAAAATGCTTTACAGAGCTCCCGTTTTTGTTACAGTCCATAATAACTATTTTGTTCTGGTAAAGACAGCATGGCAATGTCGGAGTATACTGTGAGTGTAAAGCATTTATCGATTTACAGTATATCACCCATCAGAGTTGGCTTGCCCTTTGATACATAATCTGTAAGCATTTATGGTGTTGGGTTGTCAACCTTTCCTCTGAAGCATCTGTTTGGGTATTCTTTAATGGAGACCTGGTCCACCCTCTTCATAAACCAGTAGGGAAGTCTCTCTTCCAGATTTGTGTGAAGATCAATCTGTGGAGTGACAGAGCTCAGCACACCACTGTTTTTACAGAGAGGTACAGTACTGTGCAAAAGTTTTAGGCACTTGTGAAAAATGTTGCATATTGAGGATGTCTTCAAAAATAATGACATAAATAGTTTTCATTTATCACTTAATGTCATACAAAGTCCAGTAAACAAAAAGCTAAATCAATATTTGGTGTGACCACCTTTGCCTTCAAAACAGCACCAATTCTCCTAGGTACACCTGCACACAGTTTTTCTTGGTTGTTGGCAGACAGGATGTTCCAAGCTTCTTGGAGAATTCACCACAGTTCTTCTATCTATTTAGGCTGTTTCAGTTGCTTCTGTCTCTTTATGTAATCTCAGACTGACACGATGTTCATTGGGGGGCTTTGTGGGGACCATGACATCTGTTGCAGGGCTCCCTGTTCTTCTGTTCTAATCTTTTCTATTTGCAAAAGTAATGTTTGGGAGTCTAACATTTATATTCCCTATTGACACATTAAAGCTGAAGATATAAATAACCATCTTAGACCAATGCTTTTGTGAAACATCTTATGTGCCTAAGACTTTTGCACAGTACTGTAGTTTATTCTTATCATGACAGAGTATCAGATTTTGGAATTACCTGCATTGCAATACGCTTTAAGCATGCATTTGTCTGGACCTCTGCTATGTCACCAACAGCCAAACCAATCTAAAGTCAAAAATTAAATAAGTGAGTTTAGTATGTAACCTGGCAATATGGAGTGTTCTTGTATGTCTAATTCAGACCCGGTTTTCTGTAGGACTTACCAGTAGGTTCATGAGAAGAATAGGTACAAGTAAGACAAACCAAACAAACATTGCCATTGTCAAGAAAGGGAACGGAAGGTTTCCTTGCAGAAAGGGTTTCAGGAAATTGTCTTGGTAGTTGATTTCTCCTACCATCATGACAAAGGTCTGCATCAGTGAAAGGAACATCCTTCCAAAATGTCGCTGTAAAATACATCCATATTTTCCACTTTTATTGGGGCTATACAAGGTAGTAGGTCTATTCAAAAATCCATCAATCTACACTCACTGAGCACTTTATTATGAACACCTGTACACTTACTTATTGATGTGATTATTTAATCAGCCAATCGTATGGCAGCAATGCAGTGCATAAAATCATTCAGATACAGGTCAGGAGCTTCAGTTATTGTTCACATCAACCATTAGAATGTGTAAAAAATTCGATCTCAGTGATTTTGATCATGGCATGATTGTTGGTGCCAGACAGGCTGGTTTGAGTATTTCTGTAACTGCTGATTTCCTGGGATTTTCACGCACAACAGTCTCTAGAGTACTCAGAATGGTGCCAAAAACAAAAAAACATCCAGTGAGTGGCAGTTCTGCGGATGGAAACGCCTTGTTGATGAGAGAGGTCAACAGAGAATGGCCAGACTGGTTCGAGCTGAGAGAAAGACTACAGTAACTCAGATAACCATTCTGTACAATTGTAGTGAGCAGAATAGCATCTCAGAATGCACAACACATAAAACCGGATGAGCTACAACAGCAGGAGACCACGTCGGGCACTTTATTAGGACCATAGTGTTCTTAATAAAGTGCTCAGTGAGTGTATTTTATATATTATATGATATATGTGACCTGCTCCAACATTTTGAGTCACTTTGACTCAGAAGCACATTTTTGAATGTTATGCACTAAAGAAAAAAGGAAAGTCTCAGCTTTCTAAAGATATAGTTATAATTTTTCCCATAGTTCATTCACTTTATTTAAATTATTTACTGGTAAATATTGGCTGAAACTTTCCTTTTACTTTAGTGCATAAAGATCAAAATAAGTTTCTTGGTCAAAGTTACTCAAAGTGATGGAGCAGGCCACATATATTGTTTGTACGCATCTTCATATTAATTGTTTTTGAACTCTCATTTACCCACCTGTTCGATCATCAAGGCATAGAAGGACAAAGCAAATGCCAATATCAAGTAGAAGAACAACACAATGATGCTCAGCAGTGTCCGTGAGATCTCTCGAAACATGACCACGTAAATACCAATCCGTTCAAACCTGAAGACATGAGAGAATTTGTTAAATCTCTGACAGCCCACAGTTTACAAATGATAAGTCCTAAATGTTATGAAATGCTTCTATTACATAATTCTGTTTTTGTTGTGGATTGATTAAACCTCATTGATGTGTTCCATACCGCTGGAGATAGAGAAGGAGATTCATCCATGAGGCCAGAGCTGCCAGTGCTCCAGCCTGCCAGTGCCAGGTACTTTTCAGATTCAGCAGCAGTGGCACCACAAACAGTAGAGCACAGATGGCAGCAGCCCAGTCCATGTAGTTAGACAAATCTCGCAAATAATTCATCCTCTTCCAAATGAAAGACACATTTTTAAATGATTTGGTTCATGCACAAGTATGCAAATCTTTCATTTTATAAAAATAAAAAAAAACCCAGTTCCATGTTAAATTAAGCTCTTTTGACAGCATTGTTTTGTTTTTGCATACTGTTGATTATCACGAAAAATAATTTAGACCCGTCCCTCGTTTATTTAAAAAAGAAAGAAAAAAATCATGCTTACAATGAAGCACTTACAACGGGAGTGAAAGGGGCCGGTCTATAAACACTAAATTACCCACTGTTTCAAAAGTATAGCCAGAAGATGTGTTAGCATGCTTTTAGTGTGATAAAATTGCTTACTAACCGTATCTATGTAAAGTCAATATTACAACTTTGTTGTCATGACAATGTAAAACTGGTAAAACCTGTAATCTGATAAATGCAGTAAATTCTTGATTTTATCACACTGTAATTATGTTAACAGGGAAAGTATTTTAATGTTTATGAACTGGTCCCATTTACTTCCATTGTAAGTGCCTTCTGTAACCGTGAATTGTATTTTATAATTTTTTAATAAATGAGGAATGATTTGATTTTTCTTTTGGTAATCAAATGCTGTTGATAGAGCTTAACCTGCATAAAACCTGGAATATTCCTTAATGGCTGTTGAGATTTTAAGAGTTTAAGAATTAGGTGGCACCTTAAAGTGCAATGTAAACAAACCTGTTGAACTATTTGCAGAATTTCTTTGCCAACTGCATACATATTCATAGCAAGAACCAGGAATATGCATGTTGTGATAAAATACGATTGCTGTGTAAATCAAAAGAAAATCATCAGGAGTGGCATCTTTTTCTTCTTTAGGTATACAGTACGACAATATACATAAAACCTCAGTTTTCTATGAATTTCATTATTGTCTTGACACAGTACCTTGTGCAGGGATGTGCAGACCATTTGGACTGATGTCACATTTCTTTCATTGTTCAGTGTGGGCTTCAGATTCACAATAAGGAAAGTTAAGGGAAACACCCCCAGTGCATACACCATCATATTAAGCAAATGTGCCTTGATGCCATAGGCATTCCTGTAAAACAACTGTTTTTTTAGTTCAGGATTTTGAGACATATCAAAAAGATATGAAATAGAAAATTTACCATTTCATCTCCAAATATTTCTTGCAGACTGGATGGGTCAGCAAGCTCATACGATTAAAATGTACCATAGCCTGTGATGAAACAAATTTTTTGAACTTGGCCATTCACAATGGACACAATCACAACATATCTTTAAAAAATTACCAACATTTAGTGCACTGAGAGGTTTGTAGCTACTGTCTCTTTCTGTGGTTGCTTTTTTAAGGTTTTGCAGTGGATGCTGAAGCCATCTGAAATTGTACTCGATCTGTGTTAAGGAGAACATACAAGGTTTAAATGTTGGAGGCAATTCACTGGCAAATACAACAGAAGTTGTTACTGTAGGCTTCTATATTACACTGAAAAAAAAAAAATGTTGCAAGTTTTTGCACACAGTTTTTCTAAGTAGATTTTATTGAAATAAAATTAAGTAAAATATACTTAATTTCATGACATAACATTGATTACAGTAAGAGAGTAAATTAACCACCTTAACCATTCTAGTAACTTTTACTTACAAATCTGATGTGCATGGTATTTAAACAAGTGTAGTAAAATTTTAATGAACAATTTACTAGAACTTTGAACTTTCACTAGTAACATGTTAATGTACCACATAACATATGAAATCATTCCACAGGAAAGTTCCATGCATGCTATATAGTTAATTAGACAACATCACCTTGCATTACTGGCAAAAGGAATACAAACTTGAGCTGCACACACAGAGCTCAACACTTGGTGCACAAAACACGATGATGGTAACAATTACCAGATATGTTTTTTTTTTTTTTTTTAACATGAATGGGCAATTTTGAGTAGAAAATGAACTAAAGTCTTCACAAAACAAGAAGAAAACCAAACGTGACAACAAAAACAACAATACAAATGGTGTAAATAAACTTGCAATCAGCGAAACCATGCAAGCACATTATTCAAGCCTGGTGCATGCTGGGAACAACAGCTTTGAAAAGTTAAGTAAAATGTACTTATTTTATTTACCGGTTACATTTACTCAAATTAGCGAATAAATATGACATGTTTTCTACTTTAGGATGGATACATGATGACGCATTGTAAAGATAACAAACAATAATAAATAATATTTAATAATATTTGAGTAAAAATGTAGAATTTACATAATATTTTCAAGTTCACGCTTTAACTTATTTAATGTAGAAAGTACTTAATCTTTTCTGCTATATTTACTTCACCACAATTTTTTTTTCAGTGTACATAAGAAAACTTACACAGTAATTGCAGCTGTTTACATCTTCATCTGACTCCGTTATACAAGTGTCCAGAAGATGCTGTGGAAAATATACAATGCTCTGTTGGTTATAGCCTTAAAGAGAAACAAAAAGACACCCTCAGTCACCATTCACTTTCACTGAACGAAAAAAACAAACAAACAATGAAAGTGAATAATGACTGAGGGTGTCTTTTTGGGGGGTTTAAACTAACATTCTGCCCTACATCTCCTTTTTGTGTACCACAGAAGAAAAACATATGGGTTTGAAACAAGATTATTTATTGTACTAAAGCAACAGAAAACAAATCTCACTTTAAAGGACTCTGGAAGGAACTCTATCATGTCCATTACAATGCAGCGTTTTGCTGAATTTGGTTTATATGTTGTCATTGCCTCTTCACACCTGTGTTAAACAAAGCTGATATAAATAAAACGCTGGGGGAAACAAACATTGAACATATGGAGTTTCAGATATTAAAAATGTAAAAGAAATGCTGACCTATCACTCTCGATCACAGCACTGGCGACCTCTTTCCTCCCATTATGCACAGCCTCATGCAAGAATGAGGCATCGCTCTTGTTGAGAATGAACTTGGCCCCTCTGTATAACAGCAGTCTAACTGCTGCCACATGCCCCGCCCTGGCAGCTAGATGCAAAGCTGTGTTCTGACAGATTTCAATATGCATATCAACGCAATAAATAATGTATTCCCTGTAAGTGATCTCAAGATGATCGGTACAAAATTAAATTTTTCATGTTTTTATTAATTATTTCCAAAAAACTGGCATATAACTTCAAACAAACTCAGCTGTTGAACCAATGATAACTAAATTGTAATAACAGTATTTTAGCAAATTAGTGAATCAATTCTACCCCATCTCCATCCATTTTGTCCAGAAATTTGATATTAGATGTCAGCAAAGTATCCATAGTCTGTGTGTATCCTTCAGATGCAGCATGATGCAGACAAGACCATCCTTTGTAGTCACTAAACAAAGTATACAAATAAAACAGTCCAGATTTGATTACTTGATGTGGTCTCTTATGAATTACATGGTAACAATGGTTTTGAAGTTTTACATTGCTTATTTGAGGATCATGTTGGAAGTGTGTAAAGTGAACAATGGCTGTGTAATGGTCTATAACTTTTTTTTTTCTTTTTTACTTTCCAATATACTTTCCAATAGGGTACAACGGGACTAAAGGTACACCTTAAGAACATTTAGCTTTTTTTTCCTGGTCAAAAAGTGGAGCGACATAATTTGTATGAAAATAAATAATAATTGATGGTTGTTTTGATAAAAATTCATAAAAGGCTTCCTCACCACCTTTTTTAAAAAGACGGGGTTAAAAGTGATATCTTGTAAATATAGGGACAAGTTATAGGGCAACATTTTTCAACTTAGGCAAACACTTTTGAGACAGCAAGATGCTTTTTTGAGTAACAAATTAAGATAATACTTATTCAAAATAACTACTTCAGAAAAGGGTTGACCATTTTCTATTATTTCAATCACATTTGGCTTTCATAACATCTCAAGTATTCTATAAACAAATTAATCTCCATTGTGATTGGATCAGTCAATGTGAGCCCACTCTGAACAGTTTTCATAACAAATCTATTTGCCCCACTTAACAAAAACATTATGTTTCATGTGGGCCTTTAGCCCCTGCAACAGGGTTGTTGTTGTTTTTTTTGTTTTTTTTTTTTTACCCCAAATATTATCCTTTAACTTATTGGACAGTTATTAAAAAACTTTTGATTTAATGACCTTGAACAAAACTGAAAACAATAAATAAGCATTTTTTCTAAAATTAAATCTCAGGGATTTTCATTAGCTACATACATTTGCAACATTTTTAAAATGATTCAATATTAGATCAAATGACCTCAAAATTTAACTTTAGACATTGCACGCAATGATCTTATGGATCAGGAATATTTTGCATTGTATGTGACAAACAGGTGTTAAGGACAGTATTCTAGTAATTTTTGATGCTGTTTAGTGGTTTGGGAGAAAATTAAATCAAAATTGTCTTTTACCCTGGGGGGCCTTTAGCCCATTGTATCCCAATATTAATAATAATAAAACAGACTATGTGAAGTGTTTGATCACTTGTACCTGTGAAACAAAGCCCCTTTGCGGAGTAGAAGCTCAACTACTTTAACATGACCGCCACGAGAAGCCAGGTGCAGCGGGGTCATTCCATTCTCATCCCCCTCATTCAACAGTCTGGTGTCTGTTATCATCTCCAAAAGCTTGTGGCAGGTATTGATCCTCCCATATCTTCGCAGAAACAGAAACTGATGCACTTGAATGTATGTGATATCAGTCACTTGCATTCAGTTTGTTGAAAACACATTTACACACCTAAGAATGTTCAATACTGTTTTCATATTGGCATTTCTTAATCGTCACACAGTAACAATTGACTTACTCAGCTGCAAAATGCAGAGCAGATTTCTTCTGTTTGGACTTCTGGTTGAGCGAGACCTCTAATCCCAGCATGTTCTTCACAGACTCTGGTATTCCCAGTCTACAGGCATAATGAAGGGGAGTACAGCCCTCAATGTCCTCATCATTGAGGAGCTCTCTCACACTCTGGTGCTGTAGATAAACCAAAGCAGCCTCAGTCTCAGTTAATAGTTCAATCTTTTTAATGGCACTAACAGTAGATGGCAGCAATGACTTAATTTTAGGATCACTCAGAAGAAGCCATGGGAGTGAGAAAAACATGATGTGGCCAAAAGTTTGTGGACACCCAATCACCACATACAGTATGTACTTGTTGAGCACTTCATTTTAAAACTATGTGAATTGATAGGGAGTCTGTCCACCCTAACAGATTTCACTCTTCTGGGAAGACTTTCCACTAGATGTTGCTACATGGCTGTGGGGATTATCTTCCATTTCAGACAAAGGAGCATCAGTTAGGTCAGGCACAGTTGTTGGGTTATGGGGCCTGTCTCAAAGTTAATGATCCAATTCATTCCAGAGGTGTTCATTTGAATTTATTATCAGTTTTGTGGAGATCAGTCAAGTTCTTCCACACCAGACTCTCATGGACTTCGCTTTGTGCACAGGGGCAGAGGGCCCTCCCAAACTGTTGGTACAGGACACGTGATGCAAATCTCATCATCAGCAGAGTGCTCGAGCACTGAATGCACGCAGCCCGATTTTTCTAACCACGCATCTTTGAACGCACAGAATGCGCGCATGCACATGTAGATTTTTGCACTAATTAGTGGGTCCACAAGGTGGCAACACTCACATTTGAGCCATTACTGTCAAGAAGAAGTGCTAGAAGAAGATGTAATAGCCAGTAAAAATCAGGAGATGAAGGTAAAAACAACAACAGTGGATGTGCAAGTCAAGAGTGCGTGTGTGAGGAGGTCTGGAGATACCTACATTTGTATAACTCGAATCTGAAGGAATATAAAGACATCTTTATGAGTCTAAACTCCTGAAGAGTTAGTTGCTTAGTTGAAAGCACACAATTCCCAAGCACTGAATGCCGTATAGTTAAGATTTGACTTCACTGGATTTAAGAAAGCTAGCCAAAACGTTAATAAGAAGGGCCCCACAAAATTTTAGCCACATACAGTACACTGAAAGATGGGCCCAATATCTTGAAACCCTGTAAATTTTACCTGCAGTACCTCTGTGGGTAGGTTTTTTAGACCCCTGGGCTGCAAGATGGCCAGATGCAAGAAGTTGCATCCACATTTATCTTTTTTCTTCAGATCAGCCCCTAAAAACAAACAAACAACAAACTGATTTATTTGTGTTATTAAGTGTTATCAATCTTGTTGAATATGTTTATAAAATTTGACATTACTATAAGATTTATGTCTAGGACATTTATGAAGATCACCATGAGACAGGAGTAGATTGACGGTTCTCCATGCTCCACAACTTGTTGCCAGAAGGAGTGGAGAATGGCCTTTGCAGTCAACAAAGTCAATGTTAGCACCCTGGAAGAATAATATAGAAGTTTACAATAACTGCCACGATGTTGAGATAGGCAGTATATTCCCTTATAAACTATTGAAATTGTCGTACCTGTGATATAAGGTACTCGGAGAGTTCAAAATGATCAAATATCGCAGCTCTGAATATGGTAAGGAAATAAAGCGTGGTCAGAACAGTTGGATTGTTTGAAGTTTTGATCTCTTGGTTCAATCAGCACATGTAAAGCTAATTTACTTGTGTAGAGGTGTCTGGTTGGCCCCATCAGTGATGTTGATAAGGTCAGAGACTTTATGGTAAGCTGACATCATTACTTTAACAGCTTCAGTGGCACCTTGACTACATGCAAAATGGAGAGCATTAGACCGATCGCACTGTGAAGAGGAAAAATGTGCTGCAGTTAGACACTGATAACTTGATTGGAACAAACATTGAGCAGTTATTGTCTGTTGATATTCATTTCTATGACAGGATCTTGCATTACCTGTTTCTGATCAATTTTTGCTCCATATGCAATGCAGAGCTTAATGACTTCAAGGTTTCCTCCACGTACAGCCAGGTGAAGTGGACTACTGCAAGACTTATCTACATAGTTTATATGGGTCTTAATGGACAGACCAAATTCTTCCCCTGTGGAACATGAGAAATATAGGGTACAATGGGGCTAAAGGCACACCTTAATGAAAATGTACATTTTCTGGTCACAAAGTGTATCATGATTTGAAAAAAAAAAAAAAAAAAAAATATATATATATATATATATATATATATATATATATATATATATATATATATATATATATATATATTTATTAATTAATATTGGACAAACATATTTTGTTTGATTAGAAATAATATCGTAAGGTTGTTTTGATTAAAACAATTTTTTTTTAAAGGTGGTAAGGTGTCACTTGGGGTAAAAGGCCGCCAGGTGGGTTAAAGTGATATAGTGTAAATATAGGGACAATAGTTATAGGGCAAAATTTGTCAACTTTGGCAAATACTTTTGAGACAGCAGGTTGCTTTTTTGAGTAACATATTGAGATAATGCAGGGTTGGGGAGTAACGGAATACATGTAATGGGATTACATATTTAAAATACTAAAATAAGTAACTGCATTCCACTACAGTTACAATTTAAATCATTGGTAATTAGAATACAGTTACATTCAAAAAGTATTTTGATTACTGAAGAGATTACTTTGCATTTTATTGTCATTTGTTTCATTTAATATTTAGTCCTTTCAGATGGAAAACATTTCTACATATAAATGATGCGATCGAAAGTGCATTTGAACAGCGGTGAAACACTTTCTTATGATGTGTTACATTCATATAAGCAGACAGAGAATTAAGTTTGAAGTAAGTTTGGAGCAGAAGAAATAGAAAGAAACCTTGTGTAAATTGTCAGCTTTACGCTAAGATAAAATGCTATTTCTAGTCATTTTACATGCACATGTTACCAGGCACGAACATATTTTTTTATCAAGAAAATTCACGTTGGATCATAATTTATTTTTCTAGTCAGACCTTTGATATTAGGACAAAAATCATATTCTTGATAATAATTTTTGTATTGTTTTCCTGTAAAAATATCTAAAAATCCTTAAAACAAGATCAGTTTGATTGATCTTGTTTTAGAAACAACACTGCATAAGATATTTATGTTTTTCAGAGAATGTATTTTTAACATGTGCATTTTGTCTTACTGTACTGGCAGAGTTTTTATAGTTAAAACAAGTGAAAAAATCTACCAGTGCTGAAGAAGTAATCCAAAGTATTTAGAATATGTTACTGACCTTGAGTAATCTAAAGGAATATGTTACAAATTACATTTTACAGCATGTATTCTGTATTCTGTAGTGGAATACATTTCAAAAGTAACCCTCCCAACCCTGGATAATGCTCATTCAGATTCCAGTACAGAAAAGGGCTTACCATTTTCTGTTCATTTCAATCATATTTGGCATTTCATAACATCTCAAGTATTCTATAAACAAATTAATCTCCATTGTGATTGGATTAGTCAATGTGAGCCCACTCTGACAAATCTATTTGCCCCACTTAAGAAAAACAATGTGCAACCGGGGGACTTTTTACCCCAAATACAATTAAATATTTTTGACCTTGAACAAAATTGGAAATGATAAATAAGTATTTTGTCTCAAATTAAATGTCAATTTCAGGGATTTTCATAAATTTGAAAGATTTTTAAAAATATCAAATATTAGATCTAATGACCTCAAAATCAAAGTTTAAATACTGCATGCAATGATCTCACTGATCAGGAATATTTTGCCATGTATAGTGGCAAAACAGGTGTTTAGGGAAGTTCTGCAGTAGTTGTTGTTGCTATTTCATGTTTTGGGAGAAAATCAAATGAAATATTCCTTTAGCCCCGTGGGGCCTTTGGCACCATTGTACCCTAAGGCAGATAAGATTGCACTTGCCTCAAGCGTGATGTTTAAGCCTGAAAATATACAGTAGGGTTACTGATACAATGTCTCACCTCTCTGAAGAATTACCTCCATGGATTTCTTAGCTCCAAAAAAAGCAGCAGCATGAATGGCAAAATGTCCAAGCTTGTTCTGACGACAGAGTTTTGCACCATGCTTAAACTGCATGGAGAATAGAGGTTACAATAAATGTGTGGTCATATTTTTTTATATATATATTTCATAACTTTTATTAATTTATAATGTATTTTTCATAACTACGCATATTACAATGGAGAAAATAGAATAATTAAGTTAAATTAAATTAAATTAAAACTTAGAAATGTACAAATCTGTCAAATTCATTTACTCATTGATTTCAAATATGGAAGAAGAAAAAATAGTCCAAATATTCCACAATTAAAATAACTTATTATTATTGTGTTCTGTCCTTTGTAACACAAACATTTAATGTATCAAGTTCCTCTAATGTTTCAAAACCCTTAAAAAATGCAAGGACTCTAGTTTTGGAATTGTCTAAGAATCCAACATTAACTTACCAATATGTCCAGAGCATCATAGTTATCCAAAGAAGCAGCTGAAATAATAGCGGTGTTCCCCAAGTCCCCTTCCAGGTTCACATCAGTTTGTTTATGTGAGACAAGTAGCTGTAAGAGTATTACGTTATCTACATTGAACACAACTTTGGAAATTTGTGCTGAAAGTTGAATAGCAGATGTGAGCAGGCTGACCTACCTCTACCAAGACATTATTGCTCAGGCTTACTGCAAGATGCAGTGGTGATTGGTGACTATTGTTGAGGATGTTAGGATCTGCTCCTAGGGTCAGCAACATAGAGCAGCTCTGTGGCTGGTCCCACTGTACAGCCCAATGAAGAGGAGTATTCCCATCTTCATCCCTGACATTGAGCTCTGCAGTGACAAAATTTTTTGAAATTTGTCTGTCTGTCTTTCTTTTCTGTAATGTCCTAACCCTATTCGTTGACATTCAGATTTTTTTTTCTAGCCTACTTTAGTTGAGCTAACAGAGCTAACAGTTTGGCTGCTTTTTTGGTATCACCTTGTTGTCCACTGAGCTGCACGATAAGTCTGATGGTGCAAACATGTCCTTTGGATGAGGCATAGTGCAGTGGGCTGGCACCGATGTGGTCGCGTATGTCCAGATGCCTGAAGTGTTTCTCCAGAGCAACTGTATTTCCTTGCATTGCCCACTGAAACCAAGAGAATTTCAAATTCAGTTATTAGGAACATTAGTCCACCTGCACAAGCTGTCATCTTACAATACCAATGAGTAAACACAGTAAACATAATTTAAAGAGTACCTCAAAAACATTTGTGGATACTTGTTTGCTCTCATCTCCATCTATCCCGCTGTCATAGGACTGTTGTCTGGATTTTGACTGACACTTGGTCATGCACGCCATTTCTGCACTTTTTTTATTTAATTCATCCTGCTAGATTACCAAGAAAAACATCAGAAAATTATATTTCATGTATCTGTTATTTCATATATTAGTTGTAAACACTTTGAATTAAGGTTATGTTCATTAACATTAGTTTATGGACTTTAAAGTAACAATGAACAATTGTAGTTTTTTAAACTAACATTCTCAAAGATTAATAACTGCTATAAAAATATATTGTTCATTGTTAGTTCATGGTAACTATTGCGTTAACTAATGTTAGCATATACAATCTTTTTGTAAAGTGTTACCTATTAGCCTTTCTCAAATACAACTGAACATCAGAGCTGCAAACAAGAAAACAGTAATTTAAAGACACAACAACATCATAAAAAGATCAGTGAAAGAACTTGGCTAGGCTTTTAGTGAAGTCCATTCTTACCCATTTGGAATCTCCTCAATATTGGCTTGTGTGTGGGTTTTTGCTATTAGTGAGGGGGTTTTTATAGTGTCTTGAGATGTGTCCAGGCTATCAGATTACAATGTTTCACTTAGAGAGAGAGAGAGAGAGAGAGAGAGAGAGAGAGAGAGCAACCAGCCAGCTCCTCATTACCTAATGAGACTTACAGTCCACTTAGAAATGAGCAAAAATATGGGGTTATGGATGCAGAGAATCACGTTTCGCTAGCTGTCACTTTATGATGTTTTATGTATGAAATTACATAATTGTGCTATTGTATAATTTACAATAATTATATTTCATTTATTTTATCCGTCTTACTTTCAGTTAATTCAATACAAATGCAGCATTACTTGCGAGAAGTGAGAGTATCAGTCGAGAATTTAACTGTTAAAAGGCTACATGTTACTATCAGAGTGGTCATACTGGGTCTAAGATCATTTCCTGTGGGTACTATACAGCGCAATCCCCTAGTTTTGTTTATGAGTCATGTCCGCTCATGTACTCATAAAGAGAATTATTTACAACCAATGGGACTGACTAAAGCATCCCTGGCTTTACAATATAGTAGTGCCTGCATGCTTAATACTACAAAACCTATAGTCACTGTTATATTCTTATGTTGTGTGATCTGTTTTACGTACAATTTAAGAAGTGCTTGTTTTTGCTACAAAGTATTGTTAAATTTCAGACTAGACATACAATCATCATGATCATTAGTTTGGAGCAGAACTAACTAATCATATGAGGTTTATAACTGTTTGATCAGGCAAACAGTTCATAACAGGGCTAATCTAATTCGAGCCTTTGATATTTAGTTGCATAAATATGTTTGCATTACTTAGGTACACTAAGCCATAAAACACTTTTTATTTTTAAAGCACATATTGGATGTCTAACAGAAGTACCAAAGATTCTGCCAAAGATAAAATAAATTATAGACACAATGAAAGGATTGATAGAGTTGCTCACATAGCAACAGACAGATTGCATATGATGCAATTTCCCTCTCATGATACACACAGTTCAAATACAAATTTACATTTACATTTACATTTATTCATTTGGCAGATGCTTTTATCCAAAGCGACTTACATAAGAGGAAAACATAAGCAAATCATCTTAAGGAGACAGTGGTGTGAAAAGTGCCGTATTACAAGGTTTCACTAGCATCAGAATAGCATTCAAAACAGATTAAAGTGCAACAAGAATCCTTTTTATTTTTTTAGTGACTGGTTAAGTGCTCATGGAAAAGATGTGTTTTTAGCCATTTTTTGAAGACATTACAAATACAGTTTGTATTTGTAATTGTATTTGCATTACAAATATAGTTTAGATGCTTCATTATGCTGAAGATAAAAAAAACAAAACATTATAAAGCTTTTCAATAGCTGGTTACTTGACGCTTTGGAGTGTTATGTTATATATTGTTACAATATATATTGAAATATATATGAAATTCAAGAACTGACTGTATATATATATATATATATATATATACAGTCAGTTCTTGAATTTCATGTGTTGGAAGAAGGAAAAATGGCCAAGCGTATGGATCTGAGCGAATTTGACAAGGGACAAATTGTGATGGCTAGACGACTGGGTCAGAGCATCTCCAAAACGGCAGGTCTTGTGGGGTGTTCCCGGTATGCAGTGGTTAGTACCTACCAAAAGTGGTCCAAGGAAGGACAACCGGTGAACCGGCGACAGGGTCATGGGCGCCCAAGGCTCATTGATGCGCGTGGGGAGCAAAGGCAAGCCTGTCTGGTCCGATCCCACAGAAGAGCTACTGTAGCACAAACTGCTGAAAAACGTAATGCTGGCCATGATAGAAATGTGTCAGAACACACAGTGCATCGCAGCTTGCGATATATACAGTGTATATATATATATATATATATATTGTTATAAAGTCTATTTTTGAGATTCATTTTATTTTCATAACAAAATTCCATCAAATTGATTGTGTAATGTTTAACTAAATTAAAGGTATAGTTCACCCAAAAATGAAAATTATTTCATTATTTACAAACCCTCATGCTATCCTAGATGTGTGACTTTATTTCTTCTGCAGAACACAAACAAATATTTTTAGAAGAATATCTCAGCTCTGTAGGTCCATGCAATGCAAGTGAATGGTGACCAAAGCTTTGAATCTCCACAAAGCATATAAAGTCAGAATAAAAGTAATCCATATAACTCTAGTGGTTATATCTATATCTTCAGAAGTGACATGATAGGTGTGAGTGAAAAACAGATCAATATTTAAGTCTTTTTTTTACTATCAATCTCCACTTTCAAATTCTTCTTTTGCTTTTGGCGATCTGCATTCTTCATGCATATCGCCACCTACTGGTCGGGGCTGGTCAAAAGTGGAGATTTATATCAAATTATTGTATTTTTTTCTGTTACACCTACAAATTAAAAAAAATAAAATAAAAATAAAAAAATATTGCAGATTTTAGATATTTTTAACACATTGATGAATCAGAAAATGTCTTTATTTAAAAATATCTCACCCTCCACCCAGTAATCAAGCAATCAGTTCTTGATCAATAGAGATCCAAGGAGGACAGAAAATCCCAAGCAACAAACTGCGCAAGAAAGCTCTGGAGAAAATGCAGAATCTAATAGCACGATGCTGGCAAAAACAGTCTACCATGACCAGCACAACAGTGTCATTGGGATTTTACATGGAAACATCTGCGCTAAGTATGGGCTTAAAATTTCCAGATCCAAAAGAACCAGATAGGCCTATTCAGATCTAGATAATGACAAATATTTATATATTGATTTATGGCAGTACATATAAGCCTATATGACATACCTAACTTTATAAATAGTTGTATGACAGACAAACAAACAAATTTCAAAACATTTTGCACATACATATTTACATGGTGAATATACAGTGCTGCATTTATGTACCATATATTTAGTTGATGTTTCCATCATATGTTTCAATGATAATATCGAGTGCTGACTCATCTTGCTCTAACCAACAACACTCTCCTCCTCTCTCTTCAGAGACTGGATGGTGTTGACTTACTCCGCCTAATCTCTGGTATTCTTTCACAGTCTCGTTTGTGTGAGAGCTTTGAGTGAAATCTCACAACCTCAGGGGGGTTCATAGTTGCAATTACATTAAGCTTGTCTGTATATTTTATCAGAATCAACACCCAAGACATTATGCTGTCCTTGTATATTTTTTTTAATGAATTGGTGCATCCCTGATGTACAGTTTGAGAGTGGAGCACTCATAAGAGGGAGTGACTGAGACCACTGAGACCAGACAAACAGTTATCATCTGTCTGAAGATTTTGTTCCAGTGCCATTTGTGGTAAAATTTAGAGTAGTACCAAGTGCCAACCTGTCACTAACAACTTTGAAGTCTGAGATGACTGGCCATGTTTAATCCAATATTCAATATTTCGGACAAAAAGTGACCCAGTTAGTTGAAACAATGACCTTAATTGCACATTCAGTGACAGTGGTGTTTTCTTTAAACAGAAGAAAGGACAAAATCAAATGGACTTCTTCCTTCCATGGGCTCATAGAAAGAGTAATTTCAGTTCTTCAGTTAGGAGAGACCGGGACTACTTTTTCTCACAAGGAAGTTGTCAGGGCTCAGGGCAAGCAATGGGTCAACTGTATTATAAAGGTTTATTTTAACTAAGTTTAACCCTGTTCATAGGACAAGTTTTTTTTTATTTTTTTATTTTTTTTCAATTAAAGTCAGGTAGGGGGAGTTGTCACGTGTTTTATATGTTGGAATTGTATGCAATTTATGAATTACAATGTATGCCTGCCAAAAACAAAAGTTTCATGTTTTGTATACTACCTTTCCTGTTATTTTATTTTTTACTTTTTAAATTGTGCTGGAAAACCCATAATGGGATATTTCACCCAAAAATGAAAATGTTCCCATCATTTACTCACCCTCATGCCATTCAAGATGTGCATGAGTTTCTTTCTTCTGCTGAACACAACCAAAGATTTTTAAAAGAATATTTCAGCTCTGTAGGTCCATACAATGCAAGTGAATGGTGGTCAGAACTTTGGAGATCCTAAAAGCAGATAAATGCAGCATAAAACTCTATAAGGTTTCAGTGGTGAAATCCATATCTTCAGAAGCAATATAAGTGTGGGTGAGAAACAGATCAATATTTAAGTCCTTTTTTACTATCAATCTCCACTTTCACTTTCACATTCTTCTTTTGTTTTTGTTGATTCACATTCTTTGTGCATATCACCACCTGCTGGGCAGGGAGGAGAATTTATAGTAAAAAAGGTCTTAAATACTGATCTGTTTCTCACCCACACTTATCATAGTGCTTCTGAAGATATGGATTTAACCACTGGAGTTGTATGGATTACTTTTATACTGCCTTTATGTGTGTTTGGAACTTCTGAATGTTGGTACCCATTCACTTGCATTGTGAGGACCTACATAACTGACATATTCATCTAAAAATCTTTGTTTGTGTTCAGCAGAAGAAAGAAAGTCATGAACATCTGGGATGGCATGAGGGTTAGTAAATGATGAGAGAATTTTCAATTTTTGGTGAACTGCCCCCTTAATGGCATGTTCCCATAGTGACAACTTATTCCATACAATGTGACAATATGCCCCAAAATAGTGTATGTGCCTATACAGAAATTGACGTTCAAAGGTAAACCACCCTGAGAGTAAAAAGTGACGACTAGTCAAGCCTCTCCTATATTATTTTTTATCAGACATTGAGAACAATAAATGCACGAATAGAAGGGGAGTTGAATGACTGTCTGCTTCTGTCTGAGCATGACTCCTCAAAATTTTGCAACTGACTTTGCTGTGAGTATTTGATTTGCCATCCTGTATTTGTAATGAATTTGTCACATTTACGAGTTTTAATAGATCCAGTATCAGAGAAAAAAAGAGAGAGAGAGAGAGAGAGAAAGAGGGGGGGGGGGCACAGCTCTCTGTTGACAACTACTAGGGTAACCAGACGTCCCCGTTTTCCGGGGACAGTCCCGGTTTTTGGTGGCCTGTCCCCGACTGGAGCTCTCCCCGGAAATGTCCCCATTTTTTCCGAGCATTCAAGACAGCGTTCATAGTGAAATATTACATTGCAAGAAAGCCTGAGCAGCAAACCCTACCATGTGCTGTTTATTTTGACCAACAGAGGGGGCTGCTCGCTATAGCAGCTTCAATTCATTCATCTTCCTTTACTGATTACTTGGTTGGGCCTGTTTTGCCATTAAGAACTGGACCAGGCAATTGAAGAGAATTATCATCATTGTTATAAGGTTCAAAGTAAGGCACATACTAACAGTTATATTGTTATGTATTTTAAACAGGTTCTGAATTTGGTGCTGGATTGTATTGCTGAAAGTTTGGCCTTCATAATGCAGGAATTCCTGCACAAACTATAACATTCTGGTGAAAATTAATTAAAATAAAACCCCGCGGATGAACAAATAAAATCAATAATTTTATCTTTAATCAGTGTGTGTTGTGTATATAAGTGCTATCGGCCCACCACCCTGTTTTCCTCCCTCCCGCGCTAGTAATATTCACACACTGACTAAAGAAAGAGCCTTCTCACATATTTGCTCATTTGTTCAATTAACATATACCCAAAATAAATTTAAAATAAGAATATGACATTAACATGGAAAAATAAATACAAATGTATAATAAAATATCTGCAAAGAACTGTACAGTTAGTCAGTACATAACAGCATAGTGTACATTGTGCCTTGCAGGGAAACAAGTGACTGAAAAGGACCACCATAATGAATAAGACTTAATCAAAATAAAGGGTGGTAATGAAAGGTGCAGTTAGTAAGTTTTTGTTCACATTGTCTTAGACTTACACTGACACCTAGCGGCTTGGATGCAGCATCATTCAAACTCAATAGTTTTCAGTTTTTGATGCCATTATAGAAATTCACTATTCACAGCCAGCCAGATTTAATTAAATCCCTGAGTGACAGTGTCAAATAACAGGACGGTTACTGAGATTAAGCGAGTAGTATTTGGCTGGTCATGTGATTCTAACATAGCAGCCCCCATGTGCGGACCCTCTCCATGTAGAATAAAACAGCTTTTATAAGGTTACTGATTTGACCAGAGTCTTCATTTTAATGTGAGTGGTCATGATTTTAGACATTGGTTTCAACATTACTTTTCATTTATTTAGAAGTAAATCTTTATAAATGAGAAAAAACGTACTGAGTGCACATGCAATTAAGAAAAACAGGTCCATATGAGAAATGCAAACAGTTAAGTAAAATAGTGTTATGATCATTATTATTATCAATATTATACAATATTGAATATCTTTGTGTCATATGATAAAATATGTTTTAGATGCTAAATGTTTACATTCTTCACTGTATTCCATGAAATGATGAAGATGCTCAAAGGGCAGGACCCCTGTGTTGTGGAGTCAGCTGTAATAGTTCCTCATTGTTTATACATGTTTGTTTAGTTCACTTTTATGCCACAATGTCATCTGTACAGTATAGAAAACAATGAACTCATTGAAGATGAAACAGAAATGATCAAATTTACCTCTGTTTTTGAAATTCATTGAGACATCGGCTAGTTTTCAATAGAGCATGATACGCCACACTGTAATATATATATATATATATATATATATATATATATATATATATATATATATATATATATATATATCCATGATTTGTTAACTTTATATTTTTGCCAGATCAGCTTTGATTTACTAATTTGTTCAGATACCATAAGAAAGTGTGTTTTTATTGACTAAACTAATGGCACAATGGCAATGTGCTGATATAGTTTTACTAATTGTTAGTTTACTGACCTTTTTATTCAAATTATTATTTATTTATTTTATTATCAAATTTGATTTTAAATGAACTCAAAATTTTAAGGCAACCTGGTTACTTACCTTTTTGTTTTTTGTTTTTTTAAGTTTACCCAAAATCATTTCTTACAGTACATAGTTCAGCACATTACCACATTCACCATGGTCAAAATACATAAAATCCGTTTTGTCCCCTTTTTTTAGTTAAGTAACATGACATTTCAATGACCTATTGAACACTGAACTTGAAATGCCCCTGTTTTTCATTTCAGAAATCTGGTCACCTTACTACATAGGCCTAGATCCCAAAGGAATAATTGTCCCGCTCAGTTAAAGCTGACAGGAAGGAGTGCTGAGAACAGTGTAGGGATTTGGGGTGGTGGTGGGTGTCGAGTAAGTGCAGAAAAGGAAGAAGGATCACTTCCTCCTCCAGTGGTCAACAACATCACAGCATCACACAGTTACCAGGAACATGGAATACTCCTGGTTGTCTTGTGCTTAACACCTCAAAAGATTTGCTGTGTGCAACTCTGAAATGTGAAGTTTTTGAAACCTCTTTGGTCAGTGTGAAAGATCTTAAGATTTGAATGTCAAAATGATGGAGTTTTGTGTGGGGTTTACTCTTTTAGGGACAAGGCACATGCTGATACCAACTCTCTCACAGTCTTGCCTAAATCTTGCAATCTTTTCAGTTACCATCCCTGATTAGATTAGTTAAGAGAATACCCTCTTTAAAAAGTTTCTTGATTTGCTTATTGTTGTTAACTTTAAGCTAGTCCCTTATATGGACATCAGCGTGTTCCATTGTCATGTACCAACCTCATTTGAACTAGCTATGTTAGAGAGCTAGAGATCACTGACACTGATTCTTGTATGGGACGGAGGGATCTGATGCTGCTGCTGCTATCCTTGGTGATGTACAGCTCAATCCAATTAGGCTTAAACTCTGGGCTATGGTGCAGCGCGCGGGGCAAACACTCTACTCAGTCGATGCGCTCAGTGTGACGTTCCTTATATACGCAGAGTTTGTATTGTAACACTTTATCATGGCTTCGTGGCGAGAATAATCCAGTTGCATTTCTACTACTCAGCTTTTTGCTGCTTAATTTGCACGAGGTGTTTGTGAGACTCAAAATGAAGAAGAACGACTGCCCTTTTAACATGGGTACAACTGACACCTATCTCCCCTAATCGGATGGCGGGGGAAATAAGGGGGTAATTTACTTCGTTTTGGGGTTTAGAGGTAAAGGAAGAAGCGGTGAACGGCGGGAAGGTAAGATCTCATTGTATTTGTTAGCTTTAAAATCTATTTATTTCCCTGGCAATACATCGCGGAGTGAACCGGAGGTCGCCTAGATAGTTGTGCGTAAGATTGAACTTGTTTTCATAAAGCACAGAAAACGCCACGGACATGCCAGAGAGATGCGGTTCTGCTGCTTTCAACGTAAAGTGTGTGCCAGCAAAGGGCTGTTCACACCGAATTTGTTTTTGCGTCCGCTCTCAAATGTAAACATGCGCTTGACGGACTGCATTGCGCTGCGTTTTTATACGCAATGTCAAGTTAAAAAGAACTTAATTTTTTTAAAAGACACACTCGAGACACGTGCGCTCTTGTTTTGTTTGTTTGTTTGTTTGTTTGGTTGGTTGGTTGGTTGTTGTTGTTTTTTTTGTTTTTTTTGGCGCAATGGCGCGTTCGGTGTGAACGGCCCCCTAGATCAACTGCCCATAACCAGGTGCACACAAAAGTAAAGATTAGTCTGTGATAAATTTCTCTCAACAACTTAAAATAAAAATAAAATAAAAATAAAAAAAAGTTTACATGGAGTTAACTAATATTTTTATATAAAATGTTTATAAAATAGGCTATTTCATTTATGAGGATGACCCTGGTATTCCCTCACAGCTCTAATCTGTCCTTTCTCGTCAACTACAAACGATTAACGTTAACGTTCTCACACTATAGTGCGTATGTTTGTTTTCTAATTTGACTGTAGCTCTTTGACAGTGGTTGTTTAGTTGATTTTTCCTCAGTAACTGTAATTTACAGAGTGAGTTACAACTAGGACATACCAACTTAACCTTGTGGGGGATAATGCATAAATCTGCGGATGTATCGGCTATGGCGGGGAGTTAACGCAATGAAAAGAAGCCTACACAACAGGACAATCGTTTCTGATATATCGCAGCGCTGTACCATTTTGAAATGTTGGCCTGTATAGTTTCCCTTCTGGTTGGAAGTTTTAAATAGCCGGCTGTTACGAAGACTTTTAGGAGCGGGAAATAGAAGCCCGCTAAATAGTCCTACAGGGATTTACCATCATGACATTCTTAAATACTCAATCGCATTACCGTCTGTCCTCAGAGACAAAAGTATAGCTTGACATTTAAGCACGACAACGGGACCTTTGTAGACTTGTGTATTTACATTATGATTCACAATGCCATTGTAGTAGAACTTGTATTAAAATGTAGAGCCCTTGATAAGATGCCTCATTGCATAATCTTCTCCCTACTAAAACTGTGTGCTATGCAGGCTGGTAATAGCCTGCAAAGTGCACTGCCTGGCCAAAAGAAAGTCACATACTATAATATTTTGTTGGACCGCCTTTAGCTTTGATTATGGCGCACATTGGTTGTGGCATTTTTTCGACAATCTTATGCAACGTCACAACATTTATTTCCATCCAGAGTTGCATTAATTTTTGGCCAAGATCTTGTATTGATGACGGAAGTGTCTAACTACTCCGTAAAGTCTTCTCCAGCACATCCCAAAGACTTTCAATGGGGTCAAGGTCAGGACTCTGTGGTGGCCAATTCATGTGTGAAAATGATTCCTCATGCGCCATGAACCACTCTTTCACAATTTGAGCTGGATTAATCTTGGCATTGTCGTCCTGGAATATGCCGGTGCCGTCAAGGAAGAAAAAAATCCATTGATGGGATAACCTAGTCATTCAGTACATTCAGGTAGTCAGCTGATTTCATTTTATTGCCGCACAACGTTGCTAAGCCTAGACCTGACCAATTAAAGCAAGCCCAGATCATAACACTGCCTCCAGAGGCTTGTACAGTGGGCACTATGCATGATGGGAGCATCGTTTCTTGCACTTCCCTTCCTACCCTGACATGCCACTTTGGAATAGGGTAAATCTAGACTCATCAGACCACATGACCTTTTTCCATTACTCCACAGTCCAATCTTTATGCTCCCTAGCAAACTCAGGTCATTTTTTCAGATTAGCCTCACTAACAAGTGGCTTTCTTGTGGCCACACAGTTGTTTAGTCCCAATCCTGTAAATTTTTGTTGCATTGTGTGTGTGGAAATGCTCTTACTTTCACTATTAAACATAGCCGTGAGTTCTGCTGTCGATTTTTTACGATGTGACTTCACCAAGCGTTTAAGTGATCTCCGATCATGATCATTCAAGATTTTTTCTGACTATATTTCTTCCATGAAGCTGATGGTTCACCACAATCCTTCCAAGTTTTAATAAAGAGTTGGACAATTCTTAACCCAATTCCAGAGATTTCAGCAATCTACTTAGTTGTTTCTTTGCTTGATGCAGGCCAATAATTTGCCCCTTCTGAAACACAGTAACGTCTTTTCCACGACCATGGGACACATCTTCCGACATGAGAAATGAGAAGCTACACACTGCATCAGTTAGGGATAAAATAATTGTCGCCAGCTGAAACATTTTAATCACTGCATTAATGATCCAATAATTTTTTTTGGCCAGGCAGTGTATATTGGTTCATACATTTTTTTGAGCATAAAATAAGGTAATTATATTCAGTGGTTGAATTGTAAAAAATAATCAAGGGGTCGTCAAAGAGTCCAAGGTTGTCCAAGGTGTTAAAAATAAGAAATATTTAAAAATCAAGTTAAGAACACTTGTCAAGTTCTCAGAAATGTAATCTTTGTGTCCAATTTGGTTTCATACATTTCTAAAAAACCTTTATAGCATTTTTTACCAAAATATTTAAAACTTTTAAATTGTCAAGTGGTGTAACCAGGGGCTTACTGGCCATAGGGCAAACCGGGACTTTTCCCAGTGGGAACGGGTGGCGATAAGCTGAAACGGGCCGCCATGTTAAGCTGCGTTCACACTGCCAGCGACACGCAGCGACAAAACAACCACATCTCATTCATTTTCAATGAGAGCTGGCGACTTCCGGTGACATGAGCGACAGCGACCGTTGGCAACCGGATGTGGGTGTGTCCAGCAACTCAACAAAGTTGAGAAATGTTTAACTTTATGCAAATGAAGAGCGACTTTCGGGAGCAACAGCCAATACAAGGGAAGACGGTAGAGCTCACGTGATCCTTCTCTCTCTCAGCTCCTGCAGTGACGGAAAGATGGAGGAAAGGACTCTCCATACACACCACTAGCGACAAAGTCGCTGGCAGTGTGAACGCAGCTCTATACAAAATGGGTCACGACTGGCTGAAGAGGGCCGCAAAACGGCACCGCGATATGCCGAAGGGGGCTGCAATATGCAGAAATTTTGCTGTGGATCAGTCTGCCCCTGAGTGTAACCATCAAGTAAAAAGTATAATAAATACTTTCTTTGCACCTTGAATACATGAGAGTTTAATTAACTTAATCATTAATTTCCAAAAGGTTTTCAAACTAATTTTTCAAGGTAAATTTTTCTTTTAATAAAAATATTATGAATTTTTGACTCAAAAATATCAAGTTTTCTGAGGGTTACAACACATGACTTGAACAAAATGTGCCCTTTCATAAAAATATCAAAATAAATATCAGATGTTTTTTAAAACTTCGTGCTCAGTCTTGAGGGTCTAAAGGCATCCGCTCTGTTTTATGGTTTTTATGGTCAACATAAACAACAAAATGGCTACCTACATGTTACGACTTTGATGTGGTGGACAAAAGCATTTTTAAATATGAATCATATTTTAAAACACAATTGTTTCACTGCTTAAAGAAATAATAATAAAATATTATTCTGCACTAGTCATGCCATCATTTTTTTTTCATGAATTTCAGCTTTTAATGAGATTGTGCCTCTCGACACCACATGACATTTTTCACTTTTAAGCCCCAGAAAAAATATCAATATGACTTTAAAGTCAGAAATTGAAAATGCTCATCATAGAAGAGGTGTATTTAAGTAAATGGTTTGTGTGAATTGCGTTTTTTATCTATTTATGTAATTTAATAGATCTGGACAAAAATGAGCGTCACTTCATTGATCCCTAGAACACATGGCCATAATATGCACCTGTTACCCTCTGTTATTGTGTTTTATGATGAATCTTGTGAAAAGAATCCACGTTATGATCATAAAAAAAATTTTTGTTTTGTTTTTCTAGATCGCTCGCTCACTGTCACAGACACACATTTCTTTCTACTCCAATAGCTGAACTAGTATAAAAGAAGTTTGGGCTGTTTTTATGAAGGATGCATAAACAGTGGTGTAGAATAATTGTTCAACACACAAAAGTGTTTTATGGGTGAAACCCTGAAATTGTTTGAGTTAAAAACATGAATTCGCTGAAACTGTACACTTGTCATAGCAGTATCTTACATTCTGTTCTCCTTTTGTTTTTAAAGAAAGACAAAAGTTTTCCTATTACTGTTCTCTTGGCCATTTTTGAAAGGCCGCGAAACTTTTGAAAGCTTGCATTACCTTCAGTGGCGTAACTTTCATGTGAACACTAGGAAGGACAAATCAACCCATCTCTAAACTCCGACATACCTGTTTGCCAGTGTTTTCAGAAAACAGGTGTCTTTTCGCAGTGGAGAGAGAGCTCGTGCACTCAAAATGTTGCCAGATAGCATGATTAAGAGGGATATTAACAGTTTCACAGGGTAACATGGTTACCTACGTATGTTAACGTGGAACATTGGTTTGAATGGGAACTTGCAATTACACTAGTCAGAGCAGTAAATCGTAAATGGAATTCTTTTATTTGCAAAATTATAGCATCATAGGCTGAAATGTCTTAATAATTGATCTATACACATAAATTACATGTATTTATTTTTGAAAAATAATATCTTGATAAAATGATCTCTTTTCGTTTGTTCCGTTGGACTAGTGGTAGCGTGTCTGCTAAACATTCATATTGATCTGGGTTCAAATCCACTGTGAACATCTGTATTTTATATTTACATTGTTATAACAGCATCCTTTACATTTTCAAAGATCATGTGCATAACAATGTTGTATGTTTATAACTACCCATGACACTGCCAAAAGATGATCTTTCAGAACAGGGCATTTTTTTTTGTTGTTGTTGTGGAGAGCAAGCACAAATGCTAAATTGACCAATGGGTGAGAATAAATGAGAATAAACTCTTTTTTCTTCAGAAAATTAATAATTCTGTTTGTTTGGCAAAAGATGTGATTTTCAATCTTAAATTGGACAATTTTAAAAAGCCTCTTAACTATGTATGGAAAATGTAGTTCATATTTATTTTATTTTTTCTCAATAATTCAAGCATTCTCAGAAAAATCAATAGATTATACTATAATTGCTGGTTGTCAGATTCAGTTACAATTTTGATTGACACTTTTATACACAGTTTTTCTGTGTATGTGTGTTTTACAAAATTGTTTTCATTATATATGTTAAAAATACATCAAAATCTGCAGCAAAGCTACAAATGCATCCTGTCTGACTTGGATTTGAACCTAGGTCACTAAATGTACTGCCAGTAAGCTAACCACTGGACCAGCATCCCAGCTCTGTTAGATCTGTCACTTTGTTGATTTTCAGGTTAATCAAGTTATTATTCATTATAAAGAAATAAAGGCAATTGAAAGTATATTATTGACACATATCAGCCTATGATGCTTTTATGTTGCAAATAAAATAATTCCACTTACGATTTACTGCTCTGTCAAGTGTATTCGGCAGTTTCCATTTTAACCAATGTCCCACGTTAACATGGGAAACCGGATGTTACCCTGTGAAACTGTTAAAATCACTCTTAAATTGTGTCAAATTCCTTAGTCCAGACATCGATGAAACAAAGCGGGTTGATAATGATACCAGCATTGTTTTTTAATGTGCAAAACGTCTTTTCTTTGCAATTCACACTGAACGAATCTGCTGAAAAGTGCAAGTGAAATTATTCACATGCACGCGCATATCCCCAGTTAACACGATCCACACCGATGGCATTCAATTGGTAGGCATCAACCAATAAAACGACTTCATTGCCCTCCCCCGCCACTGGTCTTGCTCTCTCATCAGGATTTTACAAGTGCACAAATGAGTTTTGCAACAGGTTTTTTCACAAAAGTAGTTGCAAAAGTTAAGGCGTGAAGATTTAAAGTTGCAGTGCCAGATTTGAGAGGTTGTAAGTGCCGATTTGTGGTTGTACTGCGAAAATGCATGAAAGTACAAAAGGTAATGTGTAATACAAGTTTGTGTCTGTAGTTGTGTTTATGTGAATGTCATTTTACACATTTGTGACTACTTGTCTGCAAGTATGAATGCAAAACACAAGCTTTGATTTATTTTCTGTGAGTGCAGATTGCAACATTCAACTTAAAAAATATTATTTTACAAGTTTTCACATCGGTGCTGTGAGTGTAAATTTCAACTTACGAGTACACATATTTATTGTATAAGTTCTCAAATCCAAATAAGATAGCTCTCGAGTTTTGCTAATGATTTACCTTCTTATTTTACAAGGGGGATGCCATCCCTTCGCAGCCCCCTTCAACTCGAGCCCTGATTATATTAATGGAGTTTTAAATGCATTTAATCCCTTAAATAATATTTTAAATATATTGTTGGTTAGTTTTACAGTGTTTTTAGACACTTTTAGTCTGATCATATGTTGTTTTTTTTTGCTGTGAGCTGTTCAAAATAGAGTAATTTTTCAATTACCTGATATGACTTCCTGTATTGGCTTTCATTTTCAGGTAGAACCATGGAGGGCCTTGTCTGAGGTGTGTTCACCATAGTACTCCTAGCTGGCATCTTAAGTAGCATAACATTCAAGTAGCAGCAGTCATGGCTGAGAGGGCGAACTTTGGGGCTCAGAGGGTCTCAAGGCCACAGGGCTCACTCCCGCCAGAACCCATCGACATTATCCGGACAAAAGCCAGATCCAGAAGAGTCCGGATCAATGTGGGAGGATTGGTCCATGAGGTGCTATGGAGAACCCTGGACCGACTGCCACGAACCCGTCTGGGGAAACTCAGAGACTGTAACACCCATGAAACCTTAATGGAGATCTGTGATGACTACAGTCTAAATGATAACGAGTATTTCTTTGATAGGCACCCGGGTGCCTTTTCCTCAATTTTAAACTTTTACCGGACGGGCAAGCTACACATGATGGAAGAGATGTGTGCTCTGTCTTTTGGTCAGGAGCTTGACTACTGGGGCATTGACGAGATCTATCTAGAGTCTTGCTGCCAGGCGCGATACCATCAGAAGAAGGAACAGATGAATGAAGAGCTGAGGAGAGAGGCTGAAACTCTCAGGGAGAAGGAAGGAGATCAGGTGGACACAGGCTGCTGTCCAGACAAAAGACAGAAGCTCTGGGATTTGCTGGAGAAACCAAGTTCTTCTGTGGCAGCCAAGGTAGGGAAAACACATGGCCCACCCACACATGCACCATGCACAAATATCGGAGTATTCACACTCTAATTTAGAATAACTCACAAGGATCATGTCAAAGACATTTCTACTTGGAATGTTTAATTTGAACAATTGAAAGATCATCAGAAGAATGATAGTCCAAATATTTTGTTTGAGATTGATTATCAAATTGGGGTATAATGACTAGGGGCAAATTCAAGGATCATGTTTAGATAGTAAATTTGTGAGACTATGCATATGTATTTGAACATATCAGTGATACAAAGCAAGAGTCATATTTTTTGTGGTAAATCTTGCTCTTTTGCCATATACCAGAGGAAGAATTTACAGCCTTGGCCCGTCAGTGAAAAAATATTTTGGCTGCCATGTCCATCCAAGATGTTTGTTCTAGCTCTTTAATTTGCAGATGTGGTAAGGTTTTGTATAGGAGGCTGATGTGCATACATCTTACTTAATTTTCATATCACTCAAGTTATATACTTACATTTTAAATTGTTAAGAACCATTCTATCCTCAAAAAAGTGGTAACCTCCAGTTGTTATCACAAATTGTACTTGAACTAACCAATAGAAATGTTTTTTTTTTTTTTTTTACTTCATTTGTCAGGTTGATTTAGTCAGATCATTTTTTTTTTTTTTTACTTGTATAAAACCAGTTAATTTAGATATTGCCACATGAAACACATTTGAAGTTACCTGACAAAGTATTTTTGCAGTGTATAACACAATAGCAACATGGCGACTATGGCCTGTTAAATCTGAAGATGCTTTAATATCAATGCTCTCATTTAGGGAATTTAAGTATTTTTTGAGTATTTGTATTTTCTTGCACATTGTTAGAATACCATGATAAAAGGTTGTTAAGAATATCGAAATGCTTTTTCACAGCTACTCAGAGGCCTTTTCTCCACTCAGTGCCCAGTCCCAATGGCACTGATTGCCTACTTCCCAGAATAAAAGGCAGGAGCCATTAGTGAAAGGCTTTAATGTACAGGATATTTCTTGCCCTTTGGCTCTTGAGAAAAGAGACTCTCTAAGGGGGGAAATGTCTTAAATAAATGTATACAAATACAAATAGTTTGACAAATACATCTAATAAAAGAAAACTCGTTAGAATAGATAGGGTAGAACAGTTGCATTGTGCATCATAATAATAGTAAATATCGCAAAAATAAAAATATACTGTAAGCATTGCAATCATGAAAGCTATCCCTTAATCACATAGTCATAACATTGGTCAAAATCAATAGTTCTAATTTGATTATAGATTAACTACCTATAACTCTTCACTTACAATCTGTAATAAACATTTTTTAAGTATTTTAGAAGACCTTTTATTCTAAGCAATGAATGTGAAACATTTGAAACGATGGCAGAATTTACACTTTGCACTGACTTCAGTGTCAGTAAAAGCTAGGTAATGGCTTATGCAATGGAGCTGGAAAAAAAAAACAGTCGACAGGAATGAAAGGAAAATGGAAAAAGATAAAAGAGTAGAGAGAACAAATAGATAGACACTGCCCATTGTCAAACTTAACTGCATCTTTAAGTATCAAATTTAACTACGTTCATCTCCACCACACATATTTGCTTGGGCATATTTGTTAAAAATGTTACCTGACCAGAAAGGACAAGGGACATCATCTCATTCTGATTCATTTTGTTTGACAGATTTACTTTAGCATTATTGGCTATAGTGGGACTGGGCAGGTGAAGTTGCATGTTTTGCTCTCAGCGAGGAAGATGAAGGTTGAGTCATTGCCACTATGATTTGTTGGCAGTCAATCCTTTCCATGAGTCAGCACTAACACACAGCATCCATTCAGTCTACACCTATCGGCTATGATGTCTACTCTCACAGGGCAGGAGCAGCTTTGTATTGCCTGAAATCTCCTTCAACGAAGTTCCTTTTCTCATACTGCTCTTTTCATGGAAGGAGTGTGTTGAGAGTTGGAGATGAAGCTAAAAAGATCTGGCATGAATGCAACAAGCCTAATTAGATAGCATGGCAGACATCTGCTCACAGTAAATATCAGCATATTAGATTACAAAGTATAGTTCAATTTGAATTATCTGGAGTTTACTTTCAGGTAACAATTGGAACTTTAAATCCTTTCTAAAGTTTGTAAGTGTTTTAGGGAGAACAGATAGAATCTCTTTGCATTACAGGGGTCCAGCTATAATTGACGTGAGAAGTGTGATTAATGGCAAATGATTCCTAACCTTGACCTCCACCTTCACTTCTGTGGGTTCCGTGGTTTGGTTATCTGACACTGCTTTTTGAACAAGAAATGACCGCAGGCCTATTGAGGAGGTATTCCCAAATGAATGGTGATAGCATATCAGGGCAGAATAATACTTTTCTCTATGTTCACTGATTTTTGAGACACGGAACAAAACATTTTACCCACCATTATTTTTTTTATTTTCTCCCCTTTTCTCCCCAATTTGGAATGCCCAATTCTCAATACGCTCTAAGTCCTCGTGATGGCGTAGTGACTCGCCTCAATCCAGGTGGTGGAGGACAAATCTCAGTTGCCTCCGCGTCTGAGACCGTCAATCCGCGCATTTTAACACATGGCTTGTTGAGCACATTACAGCAGAGATGTAGCACGTGTGGCGGCTTCACGCTATTCTCTGCGGCATCCACACACAACTCACCACGTGCCCCACCAAGAGCAAGAACCACATTATAGCGACCACGAGGAGGTTACCCCATGTGACTCTACCCTCCCTAGCAACCGGGCCAATTTGGTTGCTTAAGAGACCTGGCTGGAGTCACTCAGCATGCCCTGGATTCGAACTCGCGACTCCAGGTGTGGTAGTCAGCGTCAATACTCGTCATTAGTTTTGAAAACGTTTCCACTTTATCAGAGATAATCACTACAATGGTCTTAAAATACATATATACATTTCATGTTATTTATTTTTATTTTATTAAAACAGTTACATTACATTATCACTCATTATCCCTAAAACCAACTGTTTTTTAGACCATAATTCTTACAGTTTAACCTTCTTATAGTTAAAAAAAATTACTCTTAAGAAAAATAGAATTATAAATATGTATGTTTAAAAGGAACATTACTACTTTGTCCTGACAGAAGAAAATAATTGAGTTAAAAAAAATATTATTTCAGAGCTGTGTCCCTACTTTTTGGCAACACTATCAGATATTTATAAAATCAGGTAATATAAAAGTCAGCCTTTTCCTAAAGGCCTTATGCCACCCTCTGATAAGTTTCATAGTGTGTGTGTGTGTGTGTGTGTGTGTGTGTGTGTGTGTGTGTGTGTGTGTGTGTGTGTGTGTGTGTGTGTGTGTGTGTGTGTGTGTGTAAGTAATGTTTATATTTGTTACAAACGAGATATGTCAAATCCATCACCCAAATTAAAAAAAACAAAAACGAAATTTGTTTGGGATTTTTAGATAATTTCCTTCATTTTAAAGGAATATTCCGGGTTCAATAAAAGTTAAGCTCAATCGATAGCATTTGTGGCATAATGCTAATTACCACAAAAAATTATTTCAACTCATCCATCCTTTTCTTAAAAAAAAAAAAAAGAAAAATAAAAGAGCAAAAATCAAGGTTACAGTGAGTCACTTACAATGGAAGTAAATGGGGCCAATTTTTGGAGGGTGTAAAGGCAGAAAAGTGAAGCTTATAATTTTATTAAAGCACTTATATTAAGTCTTCTGTTAAAACATGTGTATTATTTGACCTGTAAAGTTGTTCAAATCATTTTCAGTCATTATAGGGTTTGTTTAAATAAAATCTATTGTAAAATTGACTATAACTTTACAAAGAAAGGTTAGTAATTGGTTTTCTCACTCTAAAATCATGATAACACTCATATTGTTTACGTATTGTTGCTATACTTTTGAAACAGTGAGTATTTTAACATTTATGGATTGCCCCATTTACTTCCATTGTAAGTGTCTCACTGGAACCCAGATTTGTGAATTTTTTTAAAGAAAAGGAGGGGTAAGTCGAAATACATTTTTGTGGTAATCAACATTATGCCACAAATGCTGTCGATTCAGCTTAACTTGTACTGAACCCGAAATATTCCTTTAAGTAGGTTCCATTAATTGCAGTTAATACATGTGTGATATGCAAAATATGGTATTTTGTCAACACTGTAAGAGGTTATACTTTATACTAAATATTTATAGTAAACATTTCACATGGCAGTATACACATTATTTTTTGTATCTGCCACTGTTGATATGTATATTGATTGTAAAGAAATCCGAAAATGTTTATTAGATTTATTCAAAATTATTCACTGGTACATAAACTATTTCACTGTAGCCTGAGTTGTCCCATGTCTCATGAATCAGTGTTTGATGCATGATGAATTTCAGTACATTGGGATTACCATCTCAGCACTTAAATGCTTTGAAGAGCTCATTACATTGTTTAGTAAATGTAAATGCTTTTAACCTTTAAAGTGCTGGTAAAAAAGTTGTTAAATTGTTATTGCTAATTTTTAGCATACTATCCAAAGGTAATAATGCATTTGCCTCGGACAGTTGCAAGGTGGTTTAAAAAGATAAAGCCAACAGTGCCTAGTTTAGCTGTCATACCATATTGCTTCCTGTGAGGCAATGGAGACTTAATCTCCTTTGGTGATTAACCTAGTCTTCTCCTACAAATAGACTGCTGAGGGACCTGGGTTGTCTGGCTTATGGTTATAGTGTGTAATGTGGTCAAGTGTTTAGCAGTTAATCAATTAGTGAATGCAGTTTTCCATCCCACGGAAGTTATTAGAAGCAGTAGGGGAGGTTATTTTCAACATCATTTCCACTGTTTCAGAATGCAGAGAGGAGCATTCTGCATTGGCTGTGTGGATGAACATAATCCATCCTTTTAAACTGGCCCTTTTCCTGTCTCACAGCAAAAAAGTTAGGATTTTGATGGATTTGAGCTTTTAACCATCCAATTTTTCTTTGATTCTCTCCTTACACCTGTAGCCTATCTCAGAGAACTTGGTGTGCATCCTCTCAGAGATCAGAGAACTCATATGTCACATAGTCAGACGGCGCTGTTTTAAAGAGCTTGCCAGTCTGTCAAATCACTTTGATTCCTGGCAATTAAATTCAAAAGACTGCTTTTTTAGGACCTTTCATGAGCAATACTGCAAAAGTGCTGGATTTCTGTATTATACTCAGCTTTTATATTGGTATCTGATCACTTACAGTATCTTTATTTGGTTGTCAGCACCACTATCTTCTAGCTTTGGCTAAACAGGCTCAAATGTAACACATACATCAGTCTTTTGGAAGGAAATGTCTTTTAAACATCTTTCATATTTCTCTCTATGTGTCTCACATCATCCTGGAGGAAATGAATCATCCCCTGCTGCTTCACTGTTCCAAGGGACACTTGAACACACACACACACATAGTTTTTATTTGAGCTTTTATGTGAAATGCTTAATTGTTTTGATACATACAATACATGAAATTGAGAGATAGCTTATCAGGTATTTGACTCTGTAAAGGGATGTTCACCTTTTGATGAGATCGCTGTTCTCCTGAAACATCTTTGGTGTGAATAATTTATATGTATTTACAGTAATTAGTCATGACATGATACTCTATGCTCTCAGATCTGTGGACAGAGACGATATTCTCTTAACAGAGTACAGGGATGGTAAAGGGGGAGAAAGGAAAGTAAATATTTTTTTGTGGAGGTTCTGTTACAGGTCTGCCTTTGGAAGGAGATCCCTGTGACATTACACTGGTAAGAGTGAATTCTGGCTCCCCTCTTAGCCATCACTTTAAGAGCCATAGAGGTCAACAGATGGAGTGAGTGTGAAGATGAGTAAAGGTTATGGACAGTGCTCTTTTAAAAGGCTTCGAGATCTTATTAACTACAGAGAGATTGCATTAATCATTTTAGAATAATTCATTCTTCACCCACTTCAATAAAGGCGTTATTTCTCTGTGCACATTTAGAGTAAGCATGGTAAATCGATCTCATATTAAGATTATGGACTGGGCACGACTATTTTTCTGAACAGTCATGTGAATAATGTACTGTAACGAGTCAGATACATGTTTAATATGCCATTTTTCTCTTTATACTTTTTTGAGTGAAATGTAACATTATCATATTTCAAACATAATTTAGTGGTGTTGAAAAACATTGCATCGGACTTTCAGAACAATAGATCATCTCACCTTAAAAGAGGCATGTTTATTAAATTTCAGAGCTTTTTGTCTGTATATTTATCATCTATTACTAAATATTTTTTATAAAAAAAAACGTAAAAAAAAAAAACACTTTTAATTTCAGTTATTAAATCCATGTGAGCTTTTAGAAGTTTTTTGGTTAAAAACTTAAATTCAAAGGATGAGAATAGGCATCTCTGAATTGTAAGTAATTGTCATGTTATGTAATCCAGTGCTTTGAAAAGGAAGGGCTGAGCTTGTGACACAGAGGGTGCAAACTACTGTACATAGGCCTGACGTGGGCGTTGAACATTGGAACAATCCTTTAGCCTCTCTGCCACCTCAGAAAGACTCCATACCCCACAATGTCACATAATTATGTAGGTAAGCCTGGGAAACCTAAAGGGATTTATCTTCAATCTGAGTAATGAACAAACAAAATAGCTACAGTTCCACCTTCCATTCCACTCTGAGGGATAAAGTCCCACTCTGTGGCTGTCTGCCACGAGTTATAGATATGATCTGATCCTCTAACTGAAGCTTTATTTAGGGTTAAAGCCAGTTTCTCATGTAGTACTATTGAGTCCACCTACCATTGTTTTAAAATCTATGATCTTTTCATATTAAACATATTTCATAATCTTCATAAAACTTCAGCTTTCCTCTGGATTTTTGAAAAGACTGAATGAATTGAATTCAGACAGTAAAATCCATATTGATTTAACAATCACTGCTATTTTGATGCTAAAGAGTTAGTAAGTTGAAACATGAATGAGGCATTTCTTTATATTTAATCCTCTGATTTAGTCCCATTCAGAAGTGCTCAAATGTCAAATAAAGGGTGTCTCAAAGATGGTTGTCTGCTGTGGTAAAACAAAGTTCAGTTTGTGGTATTTGGTGATACAGGATGTGAAGCCAAAGAGGTGCACAACAGAAAGACATGAAGTGATGGATCATTTCTAAAACTGAATCCCACATAGACAGTCTATGGCTAACAAAATCAAGTCTTTCAATGACCAAGTCTGAAGTTGGATTGGAGGTTTTGTTCTTACAGTATGTGCACCGTAAAATCACAGATTTTGTTTCAGTTCAGTTAGATTAATTTTTTAACATGGGCATTTATTTATGTCAAAACAGTCAGTGGGAATATCAAGACTATGAATAAATGGAATATTCTGGGTACAATACAAGTTAAGCTCAATCAACAGCATTTGTAGCATAATATTGATTACCACAAAAATAAATTTTCATTTAAAAAAAGCAAAATGGAAGTGAATGGGGCCAATCCGTAAACATTAAAATACTCACTATTTTAAAAGTCTAACCACAAGACATAAACAATATGTGTTAACATGATTTTTAGTATGATAAAATCAGTTACAAACCTTTTCTGTGTAAAGTTATAGCCAATTTTACAACTTCATTGCCATGATGATGTAATGTCAACAAACCCTCAAACCCTAAAATGACTGTAAAAATTATGATTTAAACAATGTATGTTACAACTCAAATAATATATGATGTTTAACAGAAGAATTAATGTGTGCTTTTATAAAATTATAAACTACACATTTCTGCTTTTAAACCTTAAAAACAATTGGCCACATTCATTTCCATTGTAAGTGCCTTGTTTGACTTTTTTTTAAAGAAAAAGACAGACCAGTCAAAGATTTTTTTCAAAAAAATAAAAAATAAAAGAAATCTGGTAATCAACATTATGCCACAAATGCTGTCGGTTGAGCTTAACTTGTACTGAACTTGGAATATTCTTTTAAGAATAGAGATATTATGCTACAACAAATACCTAATGGAAAATACATTGTTATTTGTACAGACACACTTTGTGGTCACCAAGATGTGGTGCGTTAGTAAGAGAAATGCATGCATGGAAGATTTAATCTCCTGTTTCCTTATGTTAGATTTCAGTAATCAATGAGTGGGATTCCTTTTCATTTATATTATCTGCTCTTCACTCAGTTTAGCTAGATTCTTTGTTATTTCTTTTTGTCTTCCTTTTTTCTTATGCATTTTTGTTTTGTTTTATTTATTTATTTATTTTTCTGTTTGTTAAATGCGGATCAGGTCTCCTCCTGTTGTGGTAACAATGCTCTTTCTTAGGCAATCTGTGTGCTGTTCATACTGTGACAACAAAATACATGCTATTAGCTCAACCTACCCAACCCACAAGAGCTAAAACCCTGGCTCAGGCAGGGGTACTGCCAGTCCTGTAGGATAAGACTTAGAGTTTTATCCTGTGAACTCAAACTCACCTTGAACCCAGTTCTGATTTCCGTTCTGTCAAGTGCTTGTATGGGCACAAATGTCTGGCAAATTTCGTGCATCTTGTATGAGGGCAAATTTCTTCGACTGTGTTTTAAAAATAGACTGTGGCAGTTGGACAAACTGAATAGCAGGATGTACACTGTGTTTAAGTAGAGGTTGCCTACCCACCCCACTTGTGAGGCTGAATATTTTGCTTGTGAGGAAGTGGGAGGCTGAGGGAATCACAAGCAGTCATCAGGGCCACATTATTGACTAATCACTATAATCACGACCCCCTGCTTCCTCCTAACCCCACACATGCAAAGACACTGTCAAACACAGAGTTGTCATCTTACTATGTGGAAGCGATATCCACAGACATGTTTGTACATTTTGATAGACACTTAAACGTACAATATCAACATACACTCGCTGAGCACTTTATTAGGAACACCTGTATACCTACTTATTCATGTGATTATCTAATCAGCCAGTTATGTGGCAGCAGTGCAATGCATAAAATCAAGCAGATACGGGTCAGGATCTTCAGTTAATGTTCACATAAACCATCAGAATGGGGAAAAATGTCATCTCAGTGATTTCGACCATGGCATGATTGTTGGTGCCAGACGGGCTGGTTTGAGTATTTCTGTAACTGCTGATCTCCTGGGATTTTCATGCACAGCAGTCTCTAGAGTTTACCTAGAATGGTGCCAAAAGCATAAAACGTCCAGTGAGCGGCATTTCTGTGGACAGAAATGCCTTGTTGATGAGAGAGGTTAACAGAGAATTGCCAGACTGGTTGGAGCTGACAGAAAGGCTTTGGTAACTCAGATAACCCCTCTGTACAACTGTAGTGAGCAGAATAGCATCTCAGAATGCACAACACGTCGAACCTTGAGGCGAATGGGCTACAACAGCAGAAGACCACGTCAGGAACTTTATTAGGACCATAGTGTTCCTAATAAAGTGCTCATTGAGTGTAGTTACAACATCTAAAACCTCAGTGCTTTTAGGAATGTAGAGCTTTAGAGATGTACAAATGTTTACGAATCCTTTGGCGATTGGTCCGAACTTCAGTTCCCAGAACCTACACCAGGAGCTACCACTGCATGTGAACGAGTTCAGTACAATCCCATTGCATGATTTTTATTTACCAGTGAATGAAACAGAAACTTTGTCCAAGAAAGATCTTTTGAATGGCATGTTTATGTATAAATGACATCCAGATGGGACAAAAGTATAATCATTTCCACTATTCTTATGGCTCAGTTTCATTATCATCAAAAAACAAGTATGAAATTTAGATGTTACGTTGTAAATTCTTTGAATCCCAAAGGATTGTAAACATTTGTACATCTCTGAAGTTGTCTAAATTTAAAAGTGTTAATGTATTAGCTGCTGTCAGTATGTCAATATTACGAAACTGTTTGTGTTAGAACCACATTTTACGTACGAATACCTGCAAATACTCAAAGGATCACGTTGGTTAGCTAGTGTCATGCCTTTTGGAAACTCCATTTGTTATCTTATGTTCATGGATACTCCATTAAACATTGCCATTACAGAGGAACTGAATAGTGTATCCCTTACTCAGCAAAAGCTTCTTGAGAAATGTGGGAGGTTAGCTCCAAATAAACCTGTTCTATTAAAAACAGAATCAAACAGATCCCATGTCACTGCTATATAAATAAACCTTCAATATCGATCAAGACATTCTTGGGTTTCCAGACAGAGTTTCTTCTTCCTCTCATGGCAGTGATGGTAACAATGTTTTCCAGAAATAATTTAACCTTCACTCCCTCTCAGGAAGAGCATTGTCTTCTGAAGAGCTGGGACTGTCTCTGGATTGCTCTATTTAGTGTTTCTACATTGCATTACAGCAAATGATGTTGCTGCATTATTTTGTCTTCATCCTATTGAAATAGAGAGCCTTTAAAATTATAAATATGCTTTTTGAAATTTTGGTCAATTACGTGTCAGCAAGGTGTTACTCAACTAGTTTATTAGAGAGAAAACAGGGGAAAAGGGCCAGTCTAGCAATAGATGCTTATATTGTCTGTACAATGCACAACACCCTACACTGCGGGTAGAGCTGAAAGCATAGGCGGTTGTAATTGTTTTTAGAGAACACTTTACTGAGTCATTTGAGCACCCGACTAAGGTTCAGAGATACAAAGAAGATGGATTTAACACTTTAATTCCTGAATCACATGACTTTTGTTGGATTAGTGGCTGGAATGCACTTCATTTGCTTTTGCAGTAGCATTAAGTCTGTTCAGTGAAGGAGCTGTCCATGGTGCTGGTCTTATGCATTAATCAGCTTTACTAATTATTCATTCTAAAAAAAAAAAAAAAATTGTATTCAACTTTTTTTTCTCTGAAGTTTTTTAAATATTATTTTTCTACTTTTAGCATTGCAGGTAAATCCACCTTACCATGCAGTTTAAAAGGCAAATCCTCATGTTCAGCCAGATTGCCTTGTATAAACAAATCTCCACATATATATTTTGTGAAATTATTTTTTTTTTTTTTATTATTTTCAGACCCTCAGCTCAGTTGGGTGCCAAGACAATAACTCTCTGGGCAGTCAATCCGAATGCAAAAAAAAATCAAAATATATATTTTTTTACATTTTCAATTAAGCCAACCCTACAGGTCATATGTTCCAAAGACTAGAGCCCAGAGCAGATCAGGCACACTCTAGTCTAGAGGATACCTAAAACCAGTCTCACAGTACATTTCACTTGACCTTCTCTACCCTCCCCTACATCTCTCTGCCTGTTTATGTGTGATTCTGGTGCAGCAATCTCCGCAGTTATGCATATTCAATGGAGTGTTAGTGTAGGTCCATGAGAGAAGAGAAAAGCCAATGTAAGATTACAACACTAAAGACAAATATGGATTATTCTACACATTTATTTGCATATACTTTTTATGTTAAACACATACCTCAGGTCTTTAGTGACCCAGGACCTCATTCCACCCCCTGTACCTCAACAATTTTTTGGAGTTGTGCCCACTCCTCTTTATTATTCCTCAATCTCTCTCTTATATGTAGTGTAACACAATAATAATAATAATAATAATAATGATAATAATAATAAATCATAATGGTTTAAGTACCAAAAGTGTATAGGGTCATAAGAGACCCTAGGTATGTGAGTGTCATTTCTTTTTGGGTTTTTTTTTGCACATCCATAAATTATATTTGTATGATTATTTCATATCTATATAAGTTCACTATCACAAGATATCTATTTATTTGTTTATTACAAGAGCAATAAGTACTATATTCATACAAATAAATACTATATCATATTATACGTGTTATTTCTTACTCAAGGTGGTACTGTTGTTTCAGTGAGTGACTTGATTTATATTTGACATTGTTATTTGATGAAGAAACAACATGGAAGTAAACTATAGCAAGTGCAACACATGAAAAGTATATATGATTATTATCATTTGGGTGTACTACTGAAATTATGTAAGTTCTGCATCTATTTAGACTCAAAAAGTGCCTGAGAAAATACATAAGTGTAGCTAATGTGTAGGTTATGTGTATCTAATGTTTTTATGTGTATCTCAATATGACAGCCAGTTGTATTGCATGAAATTGCAGTGTGAAAGCAGTGAATCCTGTTCAAGATTTGTCCTGATTTGTTGCATTATCTCTTTGATATATGAAAAATAAAAATATATTTTATTCTATTATTTTCTAATTGTCTTGAAAATATTTTGAAAATGTGACACTATCTGGGCATTTTGTTGGCAATACTTCCACTATGTAACACAATTTTTGTTCCTGGGTAGTAAGTGTTATTTCCTAATTGCTTATGCTTCAAAAGTATAGAAAATGGCTATTATTCCCCACAAACTTTGCTTTTGTGACCAGAACAGTGATATTTTGAAATTTACCTATTTCCAATGAGAAAATGGGCAAATTTGTGTCTTTTCATTCACATAAAGTCAGAAAAAAACAACATATGAATCCAAAATCCTTCTTTATCTGTGGTCCGACGAAGACACTGGCTTTGACCTTTGCCTCAGAGAGCTTAGGGAAGAAGTCTTGAAGTACTTGAAGGCTGCCGACTCCTTATCTAGAGCTCTGACAAATTGTTTCATAAGGCCCAATTTTATGTGCAGTGGTGGCATCAGTACCTTCCGTGGGTCCACCAGTGGCTCCCACTTGAGGTTGTTCTTCCTCACAGAGAACTCGGTCCGCTGTGGCCAGTTCCACCTCTGGTAGTGCACCTTGGTGTCCCTGCTGTCCCAAAGGCAAAGATGGCAGGGAAACTTGGTAAAACTGCCTTGGAAACCCATCAGGAATGCCACCATTTTGAAGTCTCCTATGACCTCCCAGCCATACTCATCATACTTCAAGGCATCCAGCAAGGTCTTGATGCTGTTGTAATCCTCTTTGAGGTGCACCGAGTGAGCCAGGGGAAGAGACGGGTACTTGTTACCATTATGGACCAGCACGGCTTTGAATATTACTTTAGTATAAATACATGTTAATTTGGATTCAGATGTTGTTTTTTTCTGACTTTATGTGAATGAAAAGACACAAATTTGTCCATTTTCTCACTGGAAATAGGTACATTTAAAAATATCACTGTCCTGGTCATAAAAGCAAAATTTGTGGGGAAAAATAGCCATTTTCTATACTTTTGAGGCATAAGCAATTAGGAAATAACACTTCCTACCCAGGAAAAAAATAAAAATTAATTGTGACAGTGAGCATCATGAAAATATTGTAGCCCTTAAAGGGATAGTTCACCTAAAAATGAAAATGCTGGCATTATTTAGGGTGAGCCTCATTTAGAGTGAGCCACATGTTGTCATGAAACAACATGAGGGCAAGTAAATGACAACATAGTTTTCATTTTTGGTTGAATTATCCTTTTAAGCAAGACTTTCACCAAATATTGGAATGTAAAGTTAGTAGCACATTTGATAGACCTGATGTATGGATTTTGTCCTGTCATTGTAGTTTAGTTACAGTAAACTGTCTCTGTAAGAATGGGGAAGACCAGACAGAGTCTAGATACAATTACATTAAAGAGGAAGCAAAATGCTCAGCTCAGCTGACTAAAAGGTTCCTATGTGCTGTACATTATTTGAGCCTTTGCAGACCACAGTCTTATGGTTGCAAATGTTTCAGAGGGGGAGAGAGAAAGAAATGAAAACTGTGTGCATTGGATGTTTTTTGTTTTTGGCACCATTCTGAGTAAACTCTAGGTTGAAATCACTGAGATAAAGTTTTTTCCCATTCTGATGGTTGATGTGAACATTAACTGAATCTCCTGACCCGGATCTGAATGATTTTATGCATTGCACTGCTGCCACACGATTGGCTGATTAGATAATCGCATGAATATGTAGGTGTACAGGTGTTCCTAATAAAGTGCTCAGTAAGTGTATGTCAAAAACCTGTAATTCGTTTACCTCGTCTTGTTCCAAACCCCAATATTTTCTTTCTTCTGTGGTACACAAAAGTTATTTACCTATTAAAAATCACATGGTTTAGGGTTTGGGTAAGGGGTTACGCTTAGGAAAAATCATTATAAAATTTTTGGTGGTTTGTTTATTTTTCTCTATGGAAGCAAAAGTGGTACGTTTTTGTACATGCCACTTTTTACGATTTCTTATGATTTTGCCATCTCATACTTGACTAGGTTGGATTTTTTGATGGGGCCACAGTGTTTTAAATTTTTGATGGGATCAACCTAAAAATAGGTTGCAAGATAGTACTCCTTGAGGCAGGGTTATATTAGGGTGACTTGAATGATCTTTTGGTGCTTCCTGTGCTTCCCTAAACGCAGAAGCCCTGGTCTAATGCCAGAAATCTCCCTGTGCTGAGATCATTGCCCATGTAATCACGTTTGTACAGATCCACCGATAAGAACAGTTAGCTAATCCTCCTACCTTTCTCCTTCAGTACTTATCGCTCCTATCTCTTTTGCGTTCTGAACAAACACAGCCTCTAATGCTTGTGTCAGCAGAGGAATTAAACTGTATGACGTACCTTGATATATAAATTCTCCTAGAACCAGAGTGAAACTGATTAATGAGCTGGCCATAGCGACACATTGTGCTGGGAATTCATGTCCTTCAAACTTTAATGTTAAAGTCAGAACATTGCACTGATTTTATGGGACTAGTACCACACATGGCTTCCATTATGAAGTAATTATAGGTCTGAATGAGCTATCTGACAGCAAGTTGATTGTGAAGTTTTCAAAGGGTTAAAAAGGAGTAAACTGGTAGCTCTTTTTGATGGTAGCATTTATTAGTTATATATTAGTTATTTGGGTTGAAAATTCAAAGAATGAACTTTTTTAATCAACATCAATATTTTAGGTTAAAATTTATATGAATGTATCAGGGAAAGTGGTAACACTTTACAATAAGGTTCATTCATTCAACATTCATTAACAACATAAGTTAACATGAACTAACAATGAACAATAATTAAACATTTGTTAATCTTAGTTCATGTTATTTTAAAAATATAGTAATACATTTTTAATATCAAAAGTTTTATTTGTTAACATTAGTTAATGCACTATGAACTAACATTAACTAATAATTATTGTGTTATTTTTATAAACTAACATTACCAAAGATTAATAAATTATGTAAAAAATATATTGTTATTTGTTTGTTTATGATGCCTAATGCATTAACTAAAGTTAACAAATGGAACCTTATTGTAAAATAAGTGGATGGGTTTATAGCTTTATCTATAAGTGACACTAAGACTGACAGATGGAATAGATGTAGCATTGAAATTTAAAAAAAAGATTCAAATAATTTGAAGTGATTGCTGGCTGGAAAAATAGAAGATTACTTAAAATTCATGGGATTGGATAGAAAATATTCTATCCTTTAGAGTTACCTCAGTGACCCCCTCCCCAGGGATTAAAATCAGCTCTTTTTTTACACTCCGCCTTTGTGAGAATGTGACATCTGATTGGACTTTAAGTCTCTTGGTCACAGCCAGTTGCTACTCAACCCTGCCTGGCAGGGAGAATCCCTGCATCACACAATGGCAGTAATGTACTTCTAGTGCGTTACACAATGCCAAAAACCTCCAACATCAAGTATACACTTTCATTTGTTATAGCTTGCTCTAGCAATGCTCAGTACTCCTAGATAGATGTGTAAGCAATGTCCAGAAGAACTCAAACCACTGTATTTTACTATACAAATGGCATTAGTGCAGCAAGCAAAGCGAGGTTTTTCTGGTTAGAGAAATTTCCTTCCTGCCTATAGCTGAGAACCAAGGAATATCCATCCATTTGGCATTTGATAAGATATCCTTGCAGAGTTGGTAGTTCTATTGTTGGTTATTAGCTATTCAGTCTGTGCCACATGCCTTCCCCACTAAAGCCTTGAGGTTAACCCTCTCTACACTTCTATAGAAAGGGCTTTTTCCACCCATTGTTAGAATTGGAGCACCCTGATACTTTTCACTCTTTTCTTGTTAGAAGACCACATGGACCTTGCTAAGGGTGTTCACATTGTCATCTGTATGGGAGGACATTTCAGGATAATTGTAATAGGATTGAGTTTCTATGTATAGTAAGGATATAGAAAGGTTAGGAGCAGTTACTCACTCTTTCCCTTCTCCCCGCAAGGGTAGAATAAACATGTAATCTCTTTAGTCTTCCTTAAACATTGTAATATTAAGCACTCTTTGGTAAAGGAGAGTGGGCTGGAAAAATTGCATCAGAAAGTGCTGATTGTGCAAAATCAATAAAATCATCAATTCCCATATGGATCATAAAGCAATTGAATTATTTGGATGACTCTCTTGTACAAATGTAACAGTTGGAATAGTTTGGCAAACACATTTCAGGTGTAATATCATGAAGATACTGATAAAAAAAAAAAAAAAAAAACACTGTAAAATTAAGCACTCTTTTTTAGTACTCATAATGTTACTTAATTAATTTCCAGTGTAAGGACACGGTCAAGGTCAACAGTTTTATTCTCAACTAGGATCATTATTAATCCTCTCTTAATGCAGTCCCCGTAAATGAGTAACAGTTCCTCATTTTATTACTTTGTGACTTTGAACACCAAAATTTGTTTTTCTTTGATAGTGAGATTATAATTTAAAAGGGCATAATAGAATAATCTGTTCTTTGTGAAAACTCCACACACAAGCCTTCAGTCTAAAGGCCAAAAATCTTGTTCCCTGAACTCACAATTAACTTTTCAGTCATTATGAACTTTACATGCAATGAGCACTTTCTTAAAACCACTTTATTAAAGCAGAAAAAGCAGAAATTAATGGGTAAACGTAGGAGGCTTGTTGCACAATAAAATCCATTTTGTATCATTAAAGCCACATGATAGGCTTAAAAATCATACAGCAGATTTTAAGTCTTGTTTGTATTATTTTCTCTTACAAGATAGGGGGTGGATAGAAAAATGAATGCCTAAAGACGAGGGTGGCCTTTTCCTTAATTAAAAAGACATTTGTAAAGTAGGAGTTACTCTTCATGGTCTAGTCAAAACACTCTTAGAAAATCTCTGAAACTTGCAATTGGTTCAATAAGCTTCTCTTGATTAACAATAATTTTTTCCACCATAAACATTAGGCTATTTTTCAGTTTAAATTTAAAATATAAGAATCAAGTAGTGTATTTGTTTTGTAATTTTTTTTTTAAACTTTTACATTAAAACCCCCAAATCATTTGCTTGACATTGATATCCATGAAATATTCACAGAATTAGATTTTTCAGTTTCTGTCTGCAATAAGATAACTTATTAGCACAGAAATTGCAGCAGATATAAGTTCAGTCCTTATGCCTTGTTGGAAAGCATTCACAAATTGCAATTTATATACATACAGTATATTTAAACAACGACATGGATGTTTGCTCTACCTGTAATTTTGCACACATGGAAATTGATTTGATGATGTGAAATAGAATAGCCGGATAAGTAACAGTCTGATCAGGATTATTTTATTACCTCGCAAGGTGATTTGTATAACCTCATGGGACATCCATTCCATATTCTCACAAAGCAGAAGATCAATAAATGCTTGTCAGAGCTACTGTATTTGTGAATAGGTGTACACTTAAAGAATGAGAGAACTGGTGGTGCAGAAGGCATCATTGTAATAAGGATGAGGTTGCACTAATCACTTTCATTTTTGTTTGTAAACTGTAAGCCTTATCATTATGAGTATTAATCTTTTTAATATGTAATTTTTGAATGTCTTTTTGATTTCAAATATATCAGAGAAGGTTATTTTTACACTTTCAAAACAAACAATGTGTGGTTGCAGTATGATAAAAGGTAAATTTCTTTCATATTACTTTGCTATTTGCTGATGTAATCAGCACAAAAACGGTATATCATTTTTTTATTTAGGAATTGAGCCACCTTTAAATTACTTGAAGTTTTATTGTCAATATAGATGTATCTGTATCTAGATTCTGTATGTCAATACTATATGGAACAATACTTTTAATGTCACATCTCTAAACCCTCTCTTCTCTTTGTTTTTGCAGATTCTGGCTATAATATCCATCCTGTTTATCATTCTCTCCACGATTGCATTATCACTGAATACTTTGCCTGAGCTACAAGTGATTGACGAATTCGGACAATCTAATGACAATCCAAACCTGGCCCATGTTGAAGCTGTTTGTATTGCCTGGTTCACTATGGAATATCTTCTCCGGTTTTTGTCTTCTCCCAACAAGTGGAAGTTCTTCAAAGGGCCACTGAACGTCATTGATCTGTTGGCTATACTCCCCTATTATGTCACAATATTCCTGACAGAATCCAACAAGAGTGTCCTCCAGTTTCAGAATGTGCGCAGGGTAGTACAGATCTTCAGGATTATGAGGATTTTAAGAATTCTAAAACTTGCGAGACACTCTACTGGTCTTCAGTCTCTTGGGTTCACCCTCAGAAGAAGCTACAATGAACTTGGACTGTTGATATTGTTTTTAGCTATGGGCATCATGATCTTCTCTAGCCTGGTGTTCTTTGCTGAAAAAGATGAAGATGCTACAAAATTCACCAGTATTCCCGCTTCTTTCTGGTGGGCAACAATTACCATGACAACTGTGGGTTATGGGGATATCTATCCGCAAACCCTCCTGGGCAAAATAGTGGGTGGTCTCTGTTGTATTGCTGGTGTGTTAGTGATCGCACTGCCTATCCCTATTATTGTGAATAACTTTTCTGAGTTCTACAAAGAACAAAAAAGACAAGAGAAAGCTATCAAACGAAGAGAGGCTCTTGAGAGGGCCAAGAGGAATGGCAGCATTGTGTCAATGAACCTGAAAGATGCCTTCGCTCGCAATATGGAGCTAATAGATGTTGTAATAGAAAAGGGTGAGGAGAAGGGCTCAGAAAATCATCTTTCTCCAAGCAGGTGGAACTATCAAAAGAGCTCCAACTCTGACATAAGTTCCAAAGCCTATGAAGCAAAATATAAAGAAATAGGCCAGTTGGGTTCTCCAGATCGAGTCTTCGAACCTAGTTCAAGCCCTCAGCGGCTGAACGCCAAATCCCTCGAACAAATGTACAACCAGATGACATCTCCATCAGCCATAAGCTGCATTGGACCTTCAGCTTCTAAAGGCTGCACTTTCGGTAGAGAAGAAGAGATGGAGATGAAGGTAGTCCAGCATGAACTTTTTCTAAAAGAAAGACCCATTACTGAGATCAGAAGCCTGTCCAGCGTTGACAGCTTCACTAGCTGCGCCACCGATATCAGTGAGGTTGAGAAAAGCGCACTACTGCCCAATATTTCAGGAATACAGAGGCATCCACGTGCTCCTCCCCCACTTGACCTTCGCCAGATTACCTCTCTGGAAAAACGAGCACCTGAGAAATCACGGCAGCCCACAATCATCAAAGAGGGCCTCTATGAGTTTGTCCAGTGCAACCCCGAGAGCAGTGCCACGCCGAAGGGTGAGGAGAATCAAAGCTTCGATCCCAGTGGTGAAAATGTGAGGAGCTCTCCAAGAGAAAACAGCCAAGTTAAGGTCAAGGGACTCAAAGTGAACTTCACTGAATCTGCAGACGAGGGGGCTTCCAACTTGCATTTAGTTGTGACAGATGACATGGCATCACTGACACCAAAACTACCAGAATCTGACCCATTACTGCTGGCCGGTTCTCTTCGACAGAGTCCGAGATCCCCAGGAAAAGGCTTTGAAGGGGATGGACCAACAAGCTCTCCAGGTTTCAGCGTGTCCCCTTTTGAAAGCCAAAGAGGGAGAAACCATGTTGATAGAGCAGCTGTTTCTCCCACTTCCCCTAAAAGTGCACTAAACTGTGTTTCAGCCATGGTTGCTGCCACTGGAGGGGAAGACAGCATTCAAAGTGGACAGAAGGTGGACAACCACCTGCTTTCCCCGGATATTCTCAAGTCATCAGGGGATGGAGGTCGGTCACCACCATGTGAAACTAGCATGTAATGCACTGAGCAGCCAGCATTGACATGTAGATTCACAAAATGAATGCATCTAAGGCAGTATGTGGACAGAAAGAGGCATACTGATGTAGAGAATAAGTCTTTCTTTTGTCTGTACAACTCAGCGTCTTTGAAACTATTAATCAATGATGGGACTGCATATCTGCAGAAATTGACTATGATTTTGAGAGAAAATGTCTGCTCCCAGTTCAAGAGCTTACTGACATTCATGAACAGAACATCCTCTTATTAAAACATAATTATTATTTTGTATGACCCTTAATGTGAAGGCTTAGATAGCTGTGTCATATACATTGTGATGCATATAGTGAGCCAGGAAACTGACATTTTGACGAAAATTTTAGATTTGTAGTCCACTGAGTAGATGTCAGAAGCGTACATGTTTGTAAAAGGCTAACCACTGTAGCATGTGTTAGGTTCGAGTAATAGTTCTGACCAAAGTGCTACCAGTGTTATTTGGCAGTTAGCGTTTTACTTGAAATAATATTTTTGACCAAAATATGCCTTTTGATTTGATTTCATGCTGAGTGCTATGCCTCAGTGGTAATATGTGAAACAACACAAGTCTTCAGTTGTCTCTAATCCATTTTTATTTAAATGTCCCTTGACCAAGCACTACAAAAGGAAAAAGAACAAAAAATAAAGCTTGTCAGTGCTAAGTATAATTCTGATATCTAGATGAGCATGTTGGTTTCAGTGTAACATGAGGGTGACTGTTCACATTTGCATCGCTGTTTAGTTGAGCCATAGTCTACTTAGAAAATACATAAATTCATTGTATAAATTGTTTGGCAGGTTACTGCTGTGGACAACACTCCACATCAGTATATCTGTGAAAACGTATAGAAAAATCTGTTTTGTTGCCTTTACTTCAGAAACAGCTGAGGAAATAACCTATGACGCACATGGTAAATTAACTGCCCTCTGCTGGATGAAGGAAATGGCACTTTATTTCTGAGACATCAGCTTGACTGAAATGGAAATATTGTACATTTAATTAATGTTATTTTAACGTTCGTCTCCTGATGTTCAATACGAATGCTCTAACAAAGATGTCAATTGATGTCAACACCTCAAAGCTCCACCGTGAATTGTATGATTTGTATATTAACTGTATATTCAAGACATTATCTGCTACATCCATGTAGTGTGTAGAAACACATTTGTGGTGTCAATCATACTCAAGCAATTTTTAAGAAAAATTAGGCAGGACCACAAATCCTGCATTAAATATTTAAAGCTGTGCCTTTTCATAAACAGTCATTTATGAGAAGGTGTTAAGATATTTGTTTTGGTTCAGATAATTCTGTACAGAAATTCTACTTTTTATAGAGTAATAAATGCAAATACAACTAAGTTCTCAGGTTTATTATGTAATCTTGAAAGCCCTAATGCCATGGTTTGTTTCTATATTCATCTTTTTGTTAGTCACATTAAAGGACGTCTATAAAATGAAAAATATCACTGAACGGAATTAAAAGCACTGCACGATCATTTACTTGCACAAGCAGACATCATGAGCAGATTTATCATGAATATGACTTAAACATTGTTATACAGACTTATTTCTGCATTCAATCTCAATTGTGTTTTTCATTAGGTTTGGTCCCTAGTTTGTACATCAGTATGTGACATTAGATGTTTATAGTTGTACATACTTTCTTTGAAATAGTGACTGCATTATTCCAGATTCCTAGAACGACCATGAAATAACAAATAAATGTTTGTACAGGACTCTATGATTACTTTCTTCAAGTTGAAAATTTTAGTACCCTTTCAAGTACATCTTGAGGTGGTATCTTGGTAAGAAACTTCAAGTTATGATGAGGGGGACCTTCAAACAGCCTCTGCCATCTTTTAGATGAAGTTCAGACTTCAGAGACAAATATTTTACAAAGCATTACATTAGCAAGGCCTAAATCGGGGTGTCCAAACAAAATGTTAACCCTTGTTATAGCCAATGGACACAGTACACACTCGTATGTGGGGTGTTGAATTAACTTTATGCTGCTTTAGTAACTATTGAGGGTGAAGCCTATTCTAGAATCCAAACCAATAAAGGGAAACCATGGTCAAAGAAATACATCTCAAAAAGGGTGTTTGTGTAAATGATTTTATTTTCTCACAGACAAACAACAGAAATGTCCCAAAACCTGTGGAGAGAGAGAAACAAAGTCATTAAACCATTCACATTTAGACTTCAAGGTACTTCACTGAATTCTTGATGCTAAGCTGTTAAGTAACCCTGCAAAACTAAAAACTATCAAACAGGCCTTTAGACAAGATTTTCAAAAACGTAACCTTTTACGGTTAACCAGTAAATTCATGAACATGTCTATTAAGACAACAAAAAAAGTTTTAAACTTTGTTTGCCCTAACATTCTAAAACACAATATTTATGAATAATTAGTCTCTAATAAACTGACCCAGTTTTTATTGTGTATGCAAATAAAACAAAACCATGAAATTACGCACAAGTACACAAAGTTATACACTTATAACAAAGCTTGATGTACGACAGCTAATGCAACTATTCTCGTAATACTAACATCCTTCAGATCACTCAGTTGTTTTCTCTAAACATCTTTGATCTAACTCCCCTCAAATACACACATTCCCACTTTAGTCTGCAGGCACGTGATTAAGATAAATAATTATGAAACCTATGAAAAGCTGCGTATCCATAAAGACAACTAATCAGAAACCCAATCAGGTGCTCACCAAGTGTTCTTAGTTCATCCTCCTGACGAGTCTGTTGATCTGGTCCTCCCTGTTTCCTGCATCACCTCCCTCAACAAAGTGGGTGGTTTTCTTGTTCATGCCTCCACGAGGGGAAGACAGTTTGAACGGCCAGAGGAAGTTGTTTGCGGCCTTGAAGTTCTTTCCAACAGTGTATATCTCATGGATGAGATCCTCAATGCAGATGATTCCATACTGACCTGCAGAGATGAAACCTTGCTTGAATCTTAATAAACACTACTGGGTAGGGCTGTCAAGATAATGAAAGTTGGCGTACGATTCATTGTTAAATTATTATTAATCACGTTTAATTGTCATTTCTTATGGTGCATGTGTGCTTCATACACCTTTAGAAGTCATTTTAACATTTTACCTCAAATATATAAAACATAAAATATGGATACATGATAAAATCTTGACATGAGAATTATGTTTTCAATATCAAAATATTTCTAAATCCTTAAAATATGTCTCTCATTGGTTAACTTTAGTTTTGTTAAATTTTACATTTAGTTTTTTTGGAACTCATATATATATATATATATATATATATATATATATATATTTGCAACAGTAAAATATTTTTCCTAATTTCTTCACTTTCACATGCTCTGAATAAACCCACAAACCCTTATTTCTCATGAAGCATAACTTAAGATTTTAATTATTTTATCACTCCACAGAAATAGATTAAGCATCTCCGCTCTGTCACTGCGTGTCATTAACACTGCGTGTATGAACCCACTATGACCAGGAATATTTGCCATTACATAATTGTTTAAAGTGAAGCCGGAGCACTTTGCATTCACTATCAAAGTTTATATTTTCGCTGGAGTTTGGTGTGAGCCTCTGCTGACAGCACACCCACCAGAGTGCTTGAGAGCCGCTTCATGTGCTCTTCCGGACAAGAGCTGGTCTTGTTGACGTCCGTGGTGTGGCTCAGTGACGCTCAGACACTTTTTTGCTTAAAAAAACCCTTATTTGGGCATTAAAATGTGATTGGAATTCGAAGTGCACAATAATCCATGATTAGCTGATTATGAGACAATTGAGAGAACCGCAAACAGACGATTATTTAATAATCATGATAGGCCTAGTACTTTGGTAATTTCAAGTGTTAAAATAGAATTTACACTGGCATTGTGAATTAAGTGCCTACCAAGGGACTTCTCGATAAGAGAGTTGTCTGTAAGACCAATGCGCTTCTTGTTGATCTTGCCAAATCCACGCTTGTAGATCAGCTCACGCACAGATTTAAGGTTGGGGTAGCTGAAACACATGCAAAATTGGACTTCAGCAAGCAAATAATGTTGCATTTAACAGATGTTAAAGACATACATCACAACATCTTCCACATAAGACATGCAGCATTGCTACAACATTAACCATTAGATACACTATGGCCAAGTATCGGCGACTAACTCAATATCCATTATGATACATGCATCACAATTCAATATATTGCGATGCATCACAACAATAAGGTTGGTACTGCTTAAAAAAACCTATAAATAGAAACATTTTGCACAGATGATGTGTTTGTCCATACCATGCAAGTACACGGGGTCCAAAACTTCCAAGCTTCAAAACGTTAGTCTTGATTGAGACTGATGATGTCAAGATTTATAGTGAAAAAGGAGTTACATTTTGGTCTGTAACCCAAAATCGATCATATCGCTTCAGAAGACATGGATTAAACCACTCAAATTGCATGGATTACCTTTTTGGTGCCTTTATGACCTTTTTGGAACTTGGACATTTTGGACCACATGGACTTGTATTGTATGTATATAAAAACATCATACATCTATGAAAAAAAATTTAATAGATGCCATAAGGGTGAATGAGAGAATTTTCATTCTTAGATTAAATATTCCTTTAAAGAAAGCATGTCTGTGAGAGTGTGAAACACTGATCAGCCACAACATTAAAACCAACTGCCTAATATTGTGTAGGTCCCCCTCGTGCCGCCAAAACAGCGCAAACCCGCATCTCAGAATAGCATTCTGAGATGCTATTCTTCTCACCACAATTGTACAGAACGGTTATCTGAGTTACCATAGACTTTGTTCAAACCAGTCTGGCCATTCTCTGTTGACCTCTCTCATCAACAAGGCATTTCCATCCACAGAACTGCCACTCACTGGATGTTTTTTGTTTTTGGCACCATTCTGAGAAAACTCTAGAGACTGTTGTGCGTGAAAATCCCAGGAGATCAGCAGTTATAGAAATACTCAAACCAGCCCATCTGGCACTAACAATCACGCCATGGCCCAAATGACTGAGATCACATTTCCCCCCCCATTCTGATGGTTGATGTGAACATTAACTGAAGCTCCTGACCCGTATCTGCATGATTTTATGCACTGCTGCCACACAATTGGCTGAATAGATTATCACATGGCATGATTGTTGGTACCAGATGGGCTGGTTTGAGTATTTCTGTAACTGCTGATCTCCTGGGATTTTCACACACAACAGTCTGTAGAATTTACTCCGAATGGTGCCAAAAACAAAAAATATCCAGTGAGCGGCAGTTCTGTGGATGGAAACGCCTTGATGATGAGAGAGGTCAGAGAATGGCCAGACTGGTTCGAACTGACAAAGTCTACGGTAACATAACCATTCTGTACAATTGTGGTGAGAAAAATAGCATCTCAGAATAAGAGCGCTGTTTTGGCAGCATGAGGGGGACCTACACAACATTAGGCAGGTGGTTTTAATGTTGTGGCTGATCGGTGTATGTGGAATCAGTTTCTATACGTCTTGACCTTTCAGGCATGCAAACTCATGAGAGGTGAAAAAGGTAAGGAAATCATAACATGAGTTCCAGATGTACATTTTCAGTTTAATGGTTTGTTGTATTTAAAGCTTTTTAATTGTTTAAGCTTAATGTAACCCTTTCAAGTGATTTAATGGGGAAAATGTAACCAAACAATTTGGGCAAATTAGCTTCAGAAAAGGTGACTTTAGCTGAAAAGTGATTAGTTTGCATCCCTGCTTCTTAATTGAACTCTAGCAAATGTTATTAATGCACATGAAATAGAAACATGATCTTAAGTATCAATACAATATCCTGAATAATAGCATTACGATGTCTACTTGATCGTATTGGCTCACTACTTTTCAAGTTTATCAATTCAGAAAAAAAGACAGCTTTACACACCCCCAGGCAATGTAGGGCTCTGCAATTCGAAGCATGTTGATGGTGGCCTTGTTCAGTTTGACAAAGACACCGTTGAAGATCTGGCGGAGACGAAGCAGCTGAAGCACCTTGCGGACTTTGGGGCTGACACCATTGATACTGAGGAGAGACAAGATATCGCATCAACAACTTACAAGACACATTTTATTTCATTAAATCAATGCTAATTTGTGGTTTCAGAGGATTTGGCTTATTTTCAAGAGGAATCACCATGGTCGATATGATGGGGAAAAAAGAGCAACATCATTAACCAAAGTCAGTGAGACATCTGCCCATTGTAAGGCAGCTGCATCACCTAGAGAGCTATGCAAAATCAGCATCTGATAGTGGAACATTTACCCTCTGATCCTGATAACAAAAGCCAGTTTGGGCTCAGCTGGAACGTAGTAGTTGCCTGCCTTGCGAGCCATCCTGCTCATGCGGATCTCACGCCTGTACATCTCCCTGTATTCCTTATGGTAAGCTTCAGCTCTCTTGAAGATGAGCTTCCTGGTGACTTTGCGGGCCTAAGAGCAAGAGAAAATATGCAGTTAATTGTACCTCTATGCTGATGTTTTCAACATCAATTATAAATACTACAAGTGTCAGAAGCATGACTTCATTTCTGTTTAGAAAGAACAAGACACATACCTTCTTCTCAGCCTTAGCCTTCTTCAGAAGAACGGCCTTGATGACAGCAAACCGCTTTCGCCTCTTCAAGAGGCTTTCAGGGACTGAGGGGACCTTCTTCTTCTCTCTAATGGGACATTGGAAGAAAGCACATTGGTTATTGTCCTGTCATCCTCACGAGGCCTACAGACCACGCAATTATGATGACAATCATGTCACAACAAACAAGTACAATAGGAATAGGTATAGATTAAACGACCCTATATTCAATACTGCAATATGACAGCATAATCTTACACTACATTTCACATTAATAACACAAAATATGGTCGACCAGCAACAAACTAGCCGAGCAGCATTATGCATTTGCTCTATGTAAGTCACCTAGTGAAGATTAAAATGCTTGGTCTTAACAAGACTAATACACAAGTGTAACTTTCGCAATGTTTTAAACGCATCTGAATGGCTTTATACGAACTATTTTCACGTTGCTAGACAGATTACACCCAAGCGGACTACTCGACTTTCACATGACTTTTATTGATTCATCATTCACCAAACACACCCAATTTCATCCTCATAATACTTATGTGTACGTAAATTGCTCTTTTAGAATGCGAGCAGTACTACATAAGACATATTTAAGCCGATGGAAACTGATTCAGACAGAACGGTGGTCAACTTACGTTTCACCCGCCATTATCCCTATAGTAAAAGAGGCTTATACGCATGCGCAGTACGGTCTTATAAGGCGGGTCCTACATACTTCCGTTACAATTAGGTACCTTGTTCTGTTGCCTACATTTTAAAAGATAATTTATTGTGTTAGATATCATTGGAATTGTCTTAGGCAACTTTTCTTATAAGATAATGAAGTAATATTTTATACATAATTATGATATGATGTAAAAGCTTATCTAGAATTTATTTGCATAACTGTAATTAAATTGCATAATTTGCGGACACACGCATGCGTGGAAAGTTGTAAAGCGTGTCCGAAAGTATTTAAAGAGCTGGAGCTCTATAACTAAACACTGAGATGGCCAGAGTTCCTTCTGTTTTGGCGACTGAGAGAGTCCAACTTCTGTTTTAGATCCGATAAGTTGTTTCTTTGAGCACGTCTGTGGTTTGATTTCTTACTTTTAGTGTTGGAGCTGAAAAGTCGCTTTAAGTTGCTTAGTTTAGCGAGTTGGTACGTAGCTGCACGGAGACAGAATGACTATCCTCGCTGAATTGTTTGTGGTTACTTTCAAAATAATCTGGACATTTGTGTTGGCTGGCGCTAAATGGCTTATTCGTCCACGGGAGAAGAGTGTGGCGGGCCAGGTGTGTGTTATCACCGGTGCTGGAAGCGGTCTCGGGCGGCTCTTTGCTCAGGAGTTTGCGAGGAGACGAGCGACGCTTGTGCTCTGGGACATCAACAGATTGGGCAATGAAGAGACCGCAGAGATAGTGCGAGAAATCTACCGGGAGTTGAGCCCATCCGAAGGTGAGAGAAATTGCTTTAATTACATGTTTCATGATGCTTCATTGCATAAGCATTCCCCCCTAAAAGGAATATTCCGGTTTTAATAAAAGTTAAGCTCAATCAACAGCATTTGTGGCTCAATGTTGATTAGCACCAATAATTATTTCAATATGTCCCTTGTTTTCTTAAAAAAAAAAAAATCGTGGTTAAATTGAGGCACTTAAATGGAAGTGAATGGGACCCTTGTTTTTGAGGGTTTAAAAGAAATATGAACCTAATAATTTTATAAAAATTGGCATAAAACTTGTATTTGAGCTGTAAAGTTATTTGAATGGTCTTTTTAGAGTTTATGGTGTTATGTCATGGATCGTAAAATTGGATGTAACTTTACGCAGAACATTTTAGAAAGCGATTTATAACACTAAAATAATGTTAACACATTGTTTAGGTCTTGTGGGTATGCTTTTGAAATGGTGAGTATTTAAGAGTTCACAGATTGGCCCCATTCACTTGCATTTTTTTTAGACTGTTACCTAGATTTTTTTTTTTTTTTTTTTTTTTATATATACAGCTCTGTAAAAAATTAAGAGACCCCTGCAAAATTATCAGCTTCTCTGGATTTAGTTATGGTTTGAGTAACGTGAACAGATCATCACCAGTCCTCCACCAAACTTCACAGTGGGTGCGAGTTACTGTTGCTTGAAGGCCTCTCCAGGTCTCTGTCAAACCATTAGATGACCAGGTGGAGGATTGGTGACGATCTGGGGGTGCTTCAAGGCTGGAATCGGGCACATTCGTCTTTGTAGAGGATGCATGAATCAAGCCACGAACAAGGTTATCCTGGTAGAAAACTTGCTTCCTTCTGCTCTGACAATGTTCCCCAATTCTGAGGACTGTTTTTTCAGCAGAACAATGCTCCATGCCACACAGCCAGGTCAATCAAGGTGTGGATGGAGGACCACCAGGTCAAGACCCTGTCATGGCCAGCCCAATCTCCTGGCCTGAACCCCATTGAAACCCTCTGGAACGTGATCAAGAGGAAGATGGATGGCCACAAGCCATCAAACAAAGCTGAGCTGCTTGAATTTTTGCACCAGGAGTGGCAAAGTCGTCCAACAGCAATGTGAAAGACTGGTAGAGCATGCCAATACTCGTGAAAGCTGTGATTTTGAAAATCAGTGTTTTTCCACCAAATATTGATTTCTGAACCCTTCCTAAGTTAAAACATTAGTGTTGTGGTGTTTAAAAATGAATATGAACTTGTTTTCTTTGCATTATTCGAGGTCTGAAAACACTGTATCTTTTTTGTTATTTTGACCAGGTGTCATTTTCTGGAAATAAATGCTCTAAATGACCATATTTTTACCTGGGAGAAATGTTATAAAACATTCATTTTACTCAAACTTACCTAAATCTAGTGAAACTGATAATTTTGCAGTTTTCCGTGTGTGTGGACGAGTTGAAGTTATTTTTTTCATTATGCCACAAAGTCCTTTTTTTTTTTTTTTAAATTATTATTGAACCTGGAATATTACTTGTAAGCATACAAAATTTTCACATGGTTATGTTACTTTTTCTCCTCCCAGGATGCTCGGACAGTGTTCAAGAGTTGCCCCTGTTTCAGCCCAAAGTTTACACATATGTCTGCGACGTTAGTAAGCGTGAAAGTGTGTATGCTACTGCAGAGAAGGTGCGAAAAGAGGTTGGCAACATCGACTTTTTGATCAATAATGCAGGAGTTGTCTCAGGACATCATCTTCTCGAGTGCCCAGACGAGCTCATCGAAAGAACTATGATGGTCAACTGCCATGCTCACTTCTGGGTCAGTTTATTAACCTGCTTTGATCAGACCTATGTAAAAGTTTGTTGAAAAGTATCTGCTTTTTTCTATAATTGATAATTGGTGTTCACTATTTTATTTTTTTAAATTACAGACTACCAAGGCTTTCCTTCCCAATATGCTGGAGCAGAATCATGGGCACATTGTAACTATAGCCAGCTCATTGGGTTTGTTCACTACAGCTGGTGTGGAGGTAAAGAAGTTTCCCCTTTTCTGGTCCTATTTCTCCTTTGTATACCATATATTGTAAAGACCCTTTGCATTTCATGAAACTGCACTTTTCTCCTTTTTATTGTAGGACTATTGTGCAAGCAAGTTTGGTGCCATTGGCTTTCATGAGTCTTTGAGCCATGAGTTGAAAGCAGCTGATAAGGATGGAATTAAGATGACTCTTGTCTGTCCTTTCTTGGTTGACACTGGCATGTTCAAAGGCTGCAAAATTAGGTTTGTGGTCTGCACATCCCCAGTTTACTTCTGAGGGCAAGACATGCTCTTATGTAACCTCCTTTTCTCATGTTGTGATTGAAGTTATTCACTTAAAGCATTTGTGTTTTGTGGTTCTCGTCTAATTTAAACAGGAAAGAAATGGCACCATTTTTTCCTCCGCTAAAGCCAGAGTACTGTGTAAAACAGGCCATGAGAGCCATACTGACAGACCAGCCAATGATCTGCACACCACGAGTCATGTACATGGTCACCTTTATGAAAACGTATGTAAACTATACCTAAATACATGTGTACTGCTTATTTGATTTATTCTGTTTATTTTACCTGTCTGTTAACCATGATCTGCCATTTTATGTTGCAGAGTTTTGCCATTTGATGCCATTGTGTGCATGTACAGATTTATCGGTGCTGATAAATGCATGTACCCCTTCCTGGCTCACCGAAAGGAGTCCACAAACAACAATGAATCAAAGACTGGGATGTAATTGGTTCTATCTTCGAGCAGTGGTGCTAAATTCTGTGTAGTTCCTTTGGAACGATAAATGCTGTACATTACAAGTTTTTTTTCCTAATGACACCTAGCTGTCAACTTTTGTAATTTTGCATCTTCAGAATTTCACACATTTAGAAAACATTTAAGAAGGGATTAATTTGTAATTATGAAATGTAGGGTGTTGCTATACAGTTGCTCAAGGACTATCACCTCTTATGTATTCACTCGTAACTTATTTATTGTTTGTCTTGTATTGTTGCTTGCTTCTCAGCATTCCATGACCTTGTAGCTTTAGAGGATTTATCCTCCTAATAAAATTAAGAAATGCCCTATGTATTGAAGGATTTATTCTTATTGCCTTTAGTGATCTTGATGTGTTGATGATTTGGTAAAACAATGATTGACAAAAATGATCAGAAAAGTACCATACATGCTTGTTAAATAAATAGTCTCTTCAAATTAATACAGTGTCCTTTTAATCTGATTTGCAAGTGCTAATTTTCTCTTGAATACAGGCAAGGTTATTGGTTTGTTAAATGTTTGTAGTTTTGGAGTCATTGCAGCTTTAATGGTTGATGCTATTCCCTCCTTTTGTGACTAATATCAACAGACCAAATGAAATGGATGCTTTCAATTGCATGATAACTCAACCGTATACAATTCCATTTAAAAAAAAAAAAAAAAATTAAATAGTCTAACATAATTGGCAGTAAATTATGAAGACAAGGTCTCATTTCATAAAGAGAATCCCATTCAGGAGGGATGTTCCTGTTTCCTACATCTGTATTTTCACTTTGAAAGCTACTTCCTGGAATTGCATTAATTTATAGAATACAATCCAAAGCATTTTAACTGCTAAAACAATCTCAGTGTAGTAGTCTTACAGAATTAAAATTAATGTTTGAGGGTAATTATACAGATTGTTAAAAATATTAAGCATTGTATATGTGCTTTCAATATACACATTGAATAGTCAGATGAGCTATGTACGGTGTACACCGTATGTCTGGAAACATTTTAATTTGAAAATAGGGACCCTGAAAGTATTTGGATTCATGTCATAAAATATCAAAGCAAATGTCAACTGCAAACATGATGACTGAGCTTTTCTAAGAAATGATTTCACTTTGCGAAGCCATTTTTGCAATTACTTAACCAACTGGTATCAAGGTGATTTTGGTGGATGTATGAAGTCAGTTGTCTTCAAGTTCACAGGTGACCTCCCGTATCCTTGTGCTGTGTTCGTTTGTGCGAACACCTTTTGTGTTCCCAGTCAAAAATGACCGGCCCACTAAAATTTTTCATAAATCTCTCAAATTGCATATTTTATCCCAAGATATTGCATTAGATATTTCTGTCAACTACTTTTTTAGATATTATGACAGGTTTTGTACTTCTTTTTTGAACATATTTAAAAATATATATTTGTTATTGATAGAAGGATTAATTAAACTGAGCTTATACTGGGCTAGTGGGGGGCACTCCAGAAAAATAAAATAATTATGTTATAAATTAACCACTTGATCTAAACAAAAAAGGTGTCATTTTAGAACCTGGACTTTACAATGCCCATAGCTGATCCTACCAGTTCTTAAATAATGCTTTTTAATTTGCTGACAAATTAGAACTGTTTTGTTCTCATTATTTGCAAATTTATCACAATTATATTCAGAGTTGGTAAAAAATATATAAACTCAAAAGTAAAAAAAAATAAATAAATACAGTTTTCCTTTTTCAGGACACTGTATTTTAAAGAACATTTTGTAAAAATTCAAATAACTTTACAGATCTTTATTGTAAAGGGTTTAAACAATGTTTTTCATGCTTGTTCAATGAACCATAAACAATTAATGAACATGCAGCTGTGGAACGGTCATTAAGAAATTAACAGCTTACAGACGATAGGCAATTAAGGTCACAGTTATAAAAACTTAGGACACTAAAGAGATCTTTCTACTGACTCTGGAAAAACACCAAAAGAAAGATGCCCAGGGTCCCTGCACATCTACGTGAACATGCCTTAGGCATGCTGCGTGGAGGCATGAGGACTGCAGATGTGGCCAGGGCAATAAATTGCAATGTCCATACAGTGAGACACCTAAGACAGCGCTACAGGGAGACAGGAAGGACAGCTGATCGTCCTCGCATTGGCAGACCACGTGTAACAACACCTGCACAAGATTGGTACATCCGAATATCACACCTGCGGGACAGGTACAGGATGGCAACAACAACTGCCCAAGTTACACCAGGAATGCACAATCCCTCCATCAGTGCTCAGACTGTCCACAATAGGCTAAGAGAGGCTGGACTGAAGGCTTGTAGGCCTGTTGTAAGGCAGGCCCTTACCAGACATCACCGGCAACAACGTCACCTATGGGCACAAACCCACCTTCGCTGGACAAGACAGGACTGGCAAAAAGTGCTCTTCACTGACGAGTCGTGGTTTTGTCTCACCAGGGGTGATGGTCGGACTCTCGTTTATCGTCAAAGGAATGAGCGTTACACAGAGGCCTGTACTCTGGAGCGGGATCAGTTTGGAGGTAAAGGGTCCATCATGGTCTGGGGAGGTGTGTCACCGCATCATCGGACTGAGCTTGTTGTCATTGCAGGCAATCTCAATACTGTGCGTTAAAGGGAAGACATCCTCCTCCCTCATGTGGTACCCTTCCTGCAGGCTCATCCTGACATGACCCTCCAGCATGACAATGCCACCAGCCATACTGCTCGTCCTGTGCGTGATTTCCTGAAAGACAGGAATGTCAGTGTTCTGCCATGGCCAGCGAAGAGCCCGGATCTCAATCCCATTGAGCACGTCTGGGATCTGTTGGATCGGAGGGTGAGGGCTAGGGCCATTCCCCCCAGAAATGTCCGGGAACTTGCAAGTGCCTTGGTGGAAGAGTGGGGTAACATCTCACAGCAAGAACTGGCAAATCTGGTGCAGTCCATGAGGAGGAGATGCACTGCAGTACTTAATGCAGATGGTGGCCACACCAGATACTGACTGTTACTTTTGATTTTGACCATGTGAGTTCCTCAGTGATGTGGACACCCAGGAACTTGAAGCTGCTGACTCTCTCCACTGGTGTTCCAAGTTCCAAATGTTAAGTTTGCTGAAAATAAAAGCAGTTGAAAGTGAGAGGATGTTTCTTTTTTTGCTGAGTTTATATATAAAATAGCCATGTGTTCTATATCATTGGAAAGGTCTCAATTAGTAAAATGTAATGAGCGACTATGTTTCACTCCCAGGCCAAACTGCAGTGAGTATTAGTGTATGAAATTCCAACTGACACACATAAATATAATAAACAGGAGTGTCTTTTTGTCATGTTTTTCCTTATTCCTGAAACATACATATAACATCGACAATGACAAATTGAAACTTACAGCAGACTATCCCGATTCAAACAAGCCCAAACACAACATAATATGATTTTGAAAATTAGATCTTGAAATATTCTTCAAAGAGTGTACATGGACAGACAATGCACAAAAGAGTGCCCAATACACGATCTGTGTGTGTGTGTGTGTGCGCGTGCGCATGTCCGAGGACTTTGTGTGTGCAAACACATATCCACATACTATGTGCTCATCTAAAGGATTGGGATGCTCCTGAACACATATTTCTGTATTTTTCAGTCTAATCCATTCATTTCCAATAGCCGGTCTCTTTAGACAGGGAACACCACAGGTGAAACAAAGTGAAATAAAACTAATAACATTTTATGAAAATGATCTAAAAAAAAAATGTGTGTTCAGATGCCCTATGTGAACAAAATCATGGAATTTTATTCCAAATAGATGAAATAAACCACAGTTCTCAGAAGAAGAAAAAAAAAAGTTAATCGGTCAGTTTTGACTGGAAAACAATAGAAGGGTTAACAACAGGTGGTATAGTAGTGCACTAACATTTCTTTATTTTAATTTTGAACTCCGTATCTATTGTTTTATCATTTAAAGCCTAACAAATGTCTTTTAGTGGAAACAAAAAGATATATAGAGTAACACACTTCAAACTTCTGTATGAACTCACATCAACATAGTACAGTGCAGTATGGTAAAGGTTGTTGCCGCTACATTATGAAAAGCCCCATATTTAAATCGAGAGTCTTCTCGATGCCCACTCACATGAGATTACATGTGGAAATGTCATCGGAGAGAATATCAGACATCCTTATCAATGGAATGAAAGAAGGAGGGAATCACATAATCAAAACATACTTGTTCCTGGCACAAGGGGAAAATGGGATTCCTCTCAAGCAATAGTCAATGATAGTCAAATCAGGAATGAGCACACAGTAGAGCTTTGCCTTTTGTTAACACCTTTGGAGCACGGAAAAATAATGTATGTAAAAAGTTTTTTTTTATTTTTTTATTGACAGTGGCTTTCTATTTAAAATATACTGTCGCAAATAAAGCTGTTGATAAGCAGAATATATGTAATGTGAATATAAACTGACTATATACAAATGACTATAAAAGAATCAAAACTTAAATTAGATATTATGTATTAAGTATTTTTCTCACCTTAATGACATAAAAATATTAAAAATTTTCAGTGTTTCTAAACTTTGTCTTCAGGCGCATGCCAAACAAAACTCTGGAACAAACACTGACAGAGCAGTAAATAAAGACCAACAACAGACGCCTGTCCATGGATTAGATAACTCAATTTTCAGCCTAAATAGCATAAAACAATAAAGAACCCCTTGTACAAACTTAGAAAGTATGCAAGCATTTCCCTCATTAGAGACTACAGCATAAAAGAATGTTTGGTCAGTGTGTGTCAGCTCTGTTAAATGTGTTTGCGACATGTTTTTACTGGAATCTTTTGTGTCAGTTATAAATTGTGCTAACTGAAAATTATTTTGCTTCACTAAGAACTTCTTTGGGAAGAGATTGTTAGAATTACATAAGACACATTGGTTGCATGGTGTTTGTGCACTTTATGCATGAATATGCTCAGTTGTAGTACATACTTCTTTATCTCTACCAAATTAGAGGACTGTTTGAGTAATAATATTCTGCTTCCTCTTGTAAATATTACATCTGAAGCATTTACATTGTTTAGCATTAATGTGTTTGCAGAACTCAAAACTTTGAGTCAAAGTTTTATTACAATAAAAATACCTATTTTATTTATTTATTTTATTTATTTATTTTATTTTATTTTTTATATTATTTACATATTGCTTGAAAATTGTCAAAAGAGAAAATAAGATTTCATTTCCATCGTTCAGCAACTCTGATTTGTAAATTAGTATTTTATCAAAAGGAAAAGATAAAACATTTCAGCCTACGTCCAAGCTATTGCACCACTACCTTGTTGTTTCAGTAGTGTTGATATGCTAACTCATTACAAAGACACCATGGAAAGGCAGACAGCTCTCCTGTGTGTGGGGCTCCCCCAAATATTAATCCCATTGACTAATAGCCTCAGGCTGACCTTAACTCCTTTGAAAATGAACAGGCATGCCTCAACCAACAGGTGAAATGCAAGAGACAAGAGAGATCACTGATACATAGTGTATCCCGTTCCCTTTACCAGGAAATGATACTCCCACCATTCTTGCTCATTTGGATGATACCATTAGGCTACATTATGATAAGTGATGATGTCAGGGCACATTTCAAGAGAGCAGATACCCCATGAGGAAGATTCTAAAGCATTCATACTCCAGTGGAATTCCGTATGTCGGAAGAGAAAGTTCCGATGAATGTACTGTGGATCAGACGGTGGTCTTTACACACAACATCTGTATAAACAGACCAGAAACATTCCAGACTTGTTCTCTTTTTAGAATGAACAGGGTCACTATCATTTACAGTTTTCATAGTCAGATGATTCACTAAGGGAAGCACATCAAGAATGTATCACAGTTAAACAAAATTATTTAAGGTCAACCTTGACAAGACCCCTCTTCCTCCTAGCCATAACTGGACACCTCACACTTCCAAGTTCATAAAAATACTTGGAATCATTCTTTATGTCCAATTCACCCCTGCAAAAAGCAACTCTCGGTTCCTGTCCTTCATGCTTTACATTTCCTTATAGGGATAGTTAACCCAAAAATGAAAATTCTGTCAAAATTTCCTCACTCTCATGTCTTTCCAAGCAAATATGACTTTCCATAGAACACAAAAGGAGATATGTTAGGCAGAATAACCCAGTCACCATTCACTTTCATTGTATGAAAAAAAAAAAAAAAAAAAAAAGCAAGTCGCACAGGTTTGGAAGTACATTTCTGGAGTAAATAATTTAAGAATTTTCATTTTCAGATGAACTATCTCTTTAGTTTATCCTTATTCTAGCCACCTACTCATTTAGGCTCTAACTATATTACTCTTCACTGACCTCCCATTCCCAATTATAGAAATATAACCTTTCAAAATAAATTGTAAATAGCACTATACTTTAGTCTACTGTTTAACTTTTAAACTATAGATATCTTATGTCAAAGCATGTACAAAGCAAAGTACCTAGATCCTTAGCTTCTTCTTTGCTGTGAGTGTCTGCAATACTGTACTTCCCTCTAGTGGACAGAACTGCACTCAATCACTAGCTGACGTTATTGGTGAAGTGGGTCATTTCTGTGCAGAAATGATACATTAGACTTTAAAGGAATATTCGGGTTTAATGACAAGTTAAGATCAATTGACAGCATTTGTGGCATAATCTTGATTACTACAAAAATCGATATTTTTCTTACCAACACCTATTGCTTCTGAAGACATGGATTTATCCACTAGAGTATTATGGATTACTTTTATGCTGCCTTTATGTGCTTTTTGGACCTTCAAAGTTCTGGCCACCATTCACTTGCATTGTATGGACCTACAGAGCTGAGATATTCTTCTAAAAATTTGTCTGTGTCCAGCAGACGAGAGAAAGTCTTACACATCTGGGATGGCAAGAGGGTGAGTGAATGACGATGAAAGAATTTTCATTTTTGGGTGAACTAACCCATTAAAATGCTAACCATTTAAAAAGTACAGCCAGGAGACATAAACAATATGTGTGTTAACATGATTTTAGTGTGATAAAATAGCTTACTAACTAACCTTTTCTGTATAAAATTGTATCCAATTTTACAACTCCTTTGTCATGACAATGTAACGCGGTAAACCCTAAAACGACCATAAAAAAACTACGATTTAAAGAACTTTACAGCTCAAATAATACAAAAGTTTTAACAGCTACACATTTCTTCCTTTAAACCCTCACAAACTTGGCCTTATTCACTTCCATTGCAAGTGCCTCACTGTAACCTGGATTACAGGAGGGAATTTATTTTATGTGGTAATCAACATTATGCCACAAATGCTGTTGATTGAGTTTAACTTGTACTGAACCTGCAGTATTCATTTAAATTGAAAAATACATTTGGTAATACCAAAATTACACCATGATTATGCCAAACACACAGTGTGGGTACCATCAAGTTTGCCTATTTTGTGTACAGTATTACATCATTATTTACAGTTGAAGTGGCACATATTTATAAATCACATCAGCATTATAAAATACATGACAACATTTTAAAAAATATTACTTTAATAGGAACATTTCTTTTAAATAAAGTTATAACAAAACCAAGAACACAAATTTTTAATTTTCTAAAGCGAATGGCAGGGAAAAGTAATCTTTTTATTATAGCTAGATAGAGCTTCACATGAAAGATTAAGTGATTACGTCTATAGTTATCTCTTTGTTTTAACTTCACAAAATGTGGGTCCACCTATAAAATCAGTGCTTAAATATTAACCCATAAAACATTTCTGTGTATTCTCAAATTACCTTTCAGATCATGTAATATGATTATCACCCTGCATCAAATCTGTACATATCAATAAATTGTACTTTTATCAGACCAAGTACTATACACCACACCCATCTACAATATTCAACTTAAAATGGCTTATTTCTTAAAAGAAAAATTTGTTTTAAAATATACAGATAAAATTTAAATTAAAATCTTTGCCCTGTTCACATTTCACAGTGCATGACCAAGCAAGGCAGAGATAGATATTTGTCTCTGCTTTTGATGATTTATTACAGTAGTTCGTTTTCTGATTTGCACTGACTTTCTTTTTATTCCAAACCCACACTTAAGTTATTATTGCACAAACAGTGTAAACCCTTAAAGGCTTATGAAAAGAAAACAATACAACATAAATCAAACATTACAAAAAAAAAGAAAAAAAAAAAAGATAATCCCCACAACTTGCTTCCATCAAAATATCCTTGCTGGGTGGGTTACATTCCTGCAGTTTCTTTGCACTTTTCCCAGTCAGCAGAAGTGTGTGCTCAATCCATACACAAATTGCCAGGTCTGCTGGTTCAGTCTTAATCCAAAGACTCAATATAATAATGTACTTCATACACCTTAAAAGTCTATATCAAAATGGTGCGCTTAGATACTAGCAGGTATCATCTGAATAAAAACAAAACAGGGAGGCATAAATGGGTGTATAGAGAGGGCAAAGAAAGTGATTTAAAGTAAAACAACATATGGTTACTAAAAAAGTCATTTAAGACTCTCAATCCAAAAAGTACAGTACTGTGCAAAAGTCTTAGGCACATAAGATGTTTCACAAAAGCATTTGTCGTAAGATGGTTATTTATATCTTCAGCTTTAGTGTGTCAATAGGAAATATATATGTTAGACTCCCAAACATTACTTTTGCAAATAGAAAAGATTATAACAGAAGAACAGGGAGCCCTGCAACAGATGTCATGGTCCCCACAAAGCCCCCCACTGAACATCGTGTCAGTCTGAGATTACATAAAGAGACAGAAGCAACTGAAACAGCCTAAATAGATAGAAGAACTGTGGTGAATTCTCCAAGAAGCTTGGAACATCCTATCTGCCAACAACCAAGAAAAACTGTGTCCAGGTGACCTAAGAGAATTGGTGCTGTTTTGAAGGCAAAGGTGGTCACACCGAATATTGATTTAGCTTTTTTATGTTTACTGGACTTTGTATGACATTAAGTGATAAATGAAAATTATTTATCATTATTTTTGAAGACATCCTCACCATGCAACATTTTTCACAACTGCCTAAAATTTTGCACAGTACTGTATCTCTGTCAATACAAAGTCATGTGAAGAAGACAAGCTAAGTTAAATCGGACGGACTCACCATGATACCACCACTTTGTTTTCTTTGGATTCTTATTACATGTCTTTACATAAAAGGAGTTATCTGGAGGACGTCTCTGTAAAGAAAACAGCTGATTAGACAACTATAACAATTAATTTCACTAAACTTTCCCAATTCAGATACGAAAAAAAGTCTACGTTTACCTTTTCTTTGCAGCTTGACAACATGCTAATAATGCTTAAACAAACAGACTGCACAGACAGAGCGGGTGACCAGTCCTCCGTTAAAATAGATAAACAGATGTGACCATTGCTATAGACGTGTGGATGAATGGGTATATTCTCTCCAGTGAACATTACCTATAAAAGAAACAATCAAATATTTGCAACAAACAAGCTTTGATTAAAAAAAACAAAAGACAAAAATACTACTATACTTAATAAGATTCTACATTTACCTGAGGTGAATCAAAAGGATATCGACCACTGAATTTGAAAAGGAGTTGAAATTTCTCTCCCTCATAAAGAGTACCTGGTGCACCCTCCATATCTATAAACCACCTGGACAAAGACAGGTGTATTTATGAGAATACTTTCATTGACAAATGAACCCATTCAAGACATACAGAAGACAAACCGGTTTAAGGAATGTAAGTTGCCAAGCAAGTTGTCAAAAATGTAATCTGGTCTCTACTGAACTGACTGCTTTGTCCAGTAGGGAAACATATCATAACTTACTCCGTGATTGTGTTCTGTACACTTCTCTCATTTAGTGTCATCCCAGGTGGTGGATCACTTTGCAATGCCATCAATTCCTTTTGTAATCTTTTCTGTAAAGTAAAAAATAACATCGGGTTAAAGCATAACTCAAAGCAAGCAATAGAGAAACTAAGTGACATCACGCTATTTTTGCATGTCAGGTGCATGTCTACATCAGCTAAGACGTCATTCTTCAAATAGTATTTTATAATACAAATGTCATTTTTTTCCTTTAAGACATCCTGACGTCTCAGTAGTAGAGGAACATAAACTAACCAGCTAAGAGACAGATAGCAGACTGCTAACAGCGAGCTGGCCAAACAAATGTGTGACAATGCTATTGTTGCTAACGATTAGGCATCATTCAAATTATGTACAGTTCCACATGAACTCTACTACATAATTCCATTATAAACAACATCGGGTTAACAAGTATCATCTTTCACCGCAACAACAGAGTGTGATGACAGCAGAGAGTTGTCGGGCTTTTTGACTGACTGAATGTTAGCTTGAAAAGTAAACAAATGAGCGTACGAATGAAACTGCTGACTGCCTTGTGTTTAAATCACTACCGACAAGGTCACCAGAGGAACCGAAATGTGTCATATCACAGCGATATTTCAAAAAAGTATCAACATTGTGATTTGAAAACAGTTGCTTATGTATTTAGGGAAACACTTACCTGCATAGACGCCATGATGGAAAGCCCCTGTAGAGAGGCGATTGGCCGAATGACGTCTGATTGGTTTTCTCTCTGGGAGCCGCAATGCAACAGCATTCACGAGATTACAAAAGAGGTAAGGTACAACAGGGCATATGATTTTGAGGGATTTGATCTAATATATATATATATATACACACACACACACACACACACACACACACACACACACACACACTGGCGGCCAAAAGTTTGGAGTAATGTACAGATTTTGCTCTTATGGAAAGAAATTGGTACTTTTATTCACCAAAGTGGTATTCAGCTGATCACAATGTATAGTTAGGGCATTAATAACATGAAGAATTACTATTACAATTTGAAAAAAAAAAAAAAAGTTCAGAACTTCTTAAACTACTTCAAAGAGTTCTCATCAAATAATCCTCCACGTGCAGCAATGACAGCTTTGCAGATCCTTGACATTCTAGATGTCAGTTTGTCCAGATACTCATGTGACATTTCACCCCACGCTTCCTGTAGCACTTGCCATAGATGTGGCTGTCTTGTCGGGCATTACTCACGCACCTTACAGTCTAGCTGATCCCACAAAAGCTCAATGGGGTTAAGATCCAAAACACTCTTTTCCAATTATCTGTTGTCCAATGTCTGTGTTTCTTTGCCCACTTTAACCTTTTCTTTTTGCTTTTCTGTTTCAAAAGTGGCTTTTTCTTTGCAATTCTTCCCATAAGGCCTGCACCCCTGAGTCTTCTATTTACTGTTACATGAAACTGGTGTTGAGCGTGTAGAATTCAATGAAGCTGTCAGCTGAGGACATGTGAGGCGTCTATTTCTCAAACTAGAGACTCTGACTGTCCTTGTTAGAGCCAGTTGTCTTTTATCTTTGAAGACTGTAGTGTACACCTTTGTATGAAATCTTCAGTTTTTTGGCAATTTCAAGCATTGCATAGCCTTCATTCCTCAAAACAATGATTGACTGTCGAGTTTCTAGAGAAAGCTGTTTCTTTTTTTGTTGTTGCCATTTTTAACCTAATATTGACCTTAAGACATGCCGGTCTATTGCATACTGTGGCAACTCAAAAACAAACACAAACACAAAGACAAAGTTAAGATTCATTTAACGAACCAAATAGCTTTCAACTGTGTTTGATATAATGGCAAGTGATTTTCTAGGGCCAAATTGGCAATTTAGCATGATTACTCAAGGATAAGGTGTTTGAGTGATGGTTGCTGGAAATGGGGCCTGTCTAGATTTGATCTAAAATTACTTTTTCCAAATAGTGATGGTGCTGTTTTTTACATCAGTAACGTCCTGACTATACTTTGTGATCAGCTGAATGCCATTTGGTGAATTAAAGTAGGCTACAGATTTCCTTCCGAAACAGTAAAATCTGTGCATTATTCCAAACTTTTGGCCACCAGTGTGTGTGTGTGTGTGTATATGTATATATATATATACATTTTGCAAATGTAGCTAATGAGAATCCCTGAAATTATTACATTTATTATTAGACAAAATACTTATTTATCATTTTCATTGATTAAATAATTTTTTTAATTTTTTTAATTTTTTTTACTTTAGTAGTAGGGTAGTAGTATTTGGGGTAAAAAGCCTTCTTCTCCCCAAAAAGGTCCTCGCTGCGGACTGTAGCACGATGATGTCGTGGTTGTTTTTCATTTCAGTTCGTTCTGAGCAAAAACTATATTTTTTTGTTCCGGTTCAGAAGTTCCGCAGCCTCCTTTCCAAAAGGTTACTAGTTAGAACAAAATAAAGGAATGGTTAATAACATTCTTTTAAAAATGACAGTACTCTGCGCTAAGGAGTGGGTGAAATACCAATTGCAGTGTTGTCAGATTTCGCAAGGGAAACAAGCAACATGGTCCAAAATAAGCCACTTACCTCACCAAACTAAGCTAATAAAAAAAAAAAAAAAATCCCTATGTAGTGGATTTATCGGCATAGAAATCATAACAAGCAGTTAATTAACAGTTTAAGTATAATTTTATTTACAGATCTGCTTCTGAATCAAAACCCAGCAGCATCAAATCTGTATTAATCCATCAAATCTGACAATAATTCAGTGAAGACTTGGACACAACTAAGAAATTTACTTTTTACCTCTAATAATGTTGTCCTTGTATCTGGATTAGCCGTGCATGTATATGTAGTAATTATACATAGTTGTTAAAAGGGTCTTCATTCACAGAATGTGACATCCACAATGTGCAATTAGGCAAAGAAATGTGTGATGCAGCAGTTTCTTTCAGGATCAAAGCACATGTTTCATGTTTTCGGGAAACATGAACAAGTCTAAGTAAATGCGGTTGTCAGTCCCAAACACTGTGTGAAGACCGTGAACAGCCTAAAGTTGTTTAAATCATCCTTTTTATGGTCATTTTAGGGTTTGTTGACATCATGGCAATGAAGTTGTAAATTGGCTATATCTTTACACAGAAAAGGTTGGTAGAGATTTTATCACACTAAAATCATGTTTACATGCATATTGTTTACGTCTTGTGGCTATACTTTTAAAACAGTCAGTATTTTAATGTGTACAGATTAGCCCCCATTCACTTCTGTTGTAAATGCCTCACTGTAACCCAGATTTATTTATTTTTTTAAAGGAGGGATGTGTCAAAATTAATTTGTGTGGTAATCATTATTATGCCACAAATGATGTCGATTGAGCTTAAATTGTACTAAACCCGGAATATTCCTTTAAGTGGGGCGAATAGATTTGTTAAAAAATAAATAAATACATAAGTGTCATTGACTGATTCAATTACAATGGAGATTAATTTATAGAATACCTTAGATGTTATGAAATGCCATATGTGATTGAAATGAACAGAAAATAGTGCACTTTTTTTAAATTTGTATTTAAAAAAAAGCATCTTGCTGTCTCATTTGCCTAAGTAAAAATTTAACCCTATAACTATTGTCTTTATATTTACAAGAAATCACTATAAGCCCCATAGGGGCCTTTTACTCCAAGTGTGGGGTAAAGTTGCCATCTTTATAAAAAATAAAAATAAAAACATTTTAATCAAAACAAACTTCCATTATTATTTCTTCTCACACAAATTATTTTGCTTAATCAATTTTCAATAAACAGGTGTCTTTTTTCAATCTTGATATACTTTTTAAACAGGAAAAAAAAAAGCTACTTTTACTTAGTGTTCCTTTAGCCCTATTGTACCATACTATAGGTGAATGTATGGCTAGCCCCCCCCCTTTCTGTTTAATCAAAATTAAACTTATACCATATTAAAATACACAAAAACATTATTTTTGTATTTTTATGGCGTGTTTTAATTAAAACTAAGCCTTTCTCAGCTATACAGAAATTTGCATATTGTTGCCTAACAAAAGTGATATATACTACAGAAAATGTAAGATATTATGTGGTAATGTGATGTCTTTCATTCAGTGGTTGGTAACTGTTTTTACCTTTTGTAAAGAAGTTAACACAATATTGAAGAAAACACTTCTTACGTGTAGCATATAAACATGCTTGCTGCCCTTTTTAAGATTAAAACCCCCATATAAAATGTGAAAAGAAGGCAAAATATCACTTACTGATAATTGCCATTGAAAGATGCTAACCAGTAATACTTGAAAAAGGCAAATAAATGCTTATAACCTTTGCTAGTATTATTTTGGCTGTTTTCTGAAAGTGTAGTATCAAAAGTTGCAAAATACTACAGAAAATCATAATTGCTAAATAGTACCAAAACCATTGTGAATTCCTATATTACCTTCACTTTATAACATAGTAAACCTGGGGTAAGTGTATTTGTTAATATCCCTTAGTGTTATTAATTTTCAAAATAGTAATTGTAGGTGCAAAGTCTATTTAGAACAGAATATTTTTTGACAAATTGTTCATTTTGGCTTAATTTTAGGATTCTATGTAAGTGAACTAATTGTTTGATACAAAGGTTTCAGTGCACATATCTACACTACAATGCAGAATAAAATGGATCAAAATACTTTCAAGAACAGCTGATTTTATTCGACAACTTCCAAATGACTACTGCTAACAATCACAAGAATTCTGTCTGTCTGATCCACAAGCAGAAAAGGTATAACAAATCTATTTGAACAAATTTTTGAACTTGTTAACGTAAGGAGATAAATAATAAAATGACACGTCTGTCTGGTTGAAATAACCAGTTAATAGGAGAACATTACTGAAGACATCTTTGCAATTTAGAAAAAAAAAAATGTAAAAGTTAATAAAATAAACCAATAATATTGCGTTTTCTTTTCATATTTATTCTGCAGTCAGATGTATTAATGTTTGCTTGTATGTTTAACAATCTAAGAAGTTTGCAGCCATCAGAAGCTCCAGTGCTATCTCTGGAGCAATAGGAAATTCTGGGATTTCTGTTGAACTATTAGTATAGCGGACTTTGTATGTGAAATACATGCACACTTTAGAAAGGACGTGAGAGGGAATCTCTCGAAAGTTGACTTCATTTGTTTCATTCTCTGCAAACTGGCCTGAAACGGAGAGACAAGGCAATGTTACTATTGCTTTAATGATGTAATAAGATCAATAAATATAAATAAAAAAACAATGTGAATCAATACAACCTTAAAACATCTAAATGTCTAATTTTACGAAACAGTTACAGTTAGTGGAATAACCACTGCTGAAAAAAAATTCAGTAAGGATCCTTCTTCTATTGGCTGCATTGGCTACCACATCAATGCATAGAAAATAATACATAATAATAAATACATGGCACCAAATAAACCATGCAACATTTAAAATTACCCAGTCATTTTTACTAATTTATTTTGTAGCAAATACTTGCCGGGACCACTGAGCATAGCTTTGATTGTTCCTGATGTCAGAGCATGTTCTCTCTTCACAATAAACTCATGGCCATCAGATGAGATCAATTTCACGTACATAGCATCTGGCCCCTCACAACCACCATAAGTCTTTTCTTCACTGTCTAAAAAGTGTATTTGAGGAAGAAAAAAGGTATTTGATTATACACCCTGAATTGGATAACTGTACTCATCACTTTTATATCTGAAGGTCAGACTTTAAAACTAACTTACCAAGTAATAAGTTAGGCTAATATAAATCTTTGGACACACCTTCTGATAGTATTTTTGTAGCATGTAACTTTTTAAAAAGATTAGTTTGACCATCCAAAAAATTGCCACATATTCTGAAATGTTTTATTAAAGGGACAGTTCACCCAAAAATTGTAATTCCCTCATCAGTTACTCACCCTCATTATCATACCAGATGTGTATGACTTACATTCTTCTGCTGAACACAAGCAAAGATTTTTAGAATATTTCAGCTCTGACGGTCCTCCCAATGCAAGTGAATGGTGGCCAAAATTTTGAAGCTCCAAAAGCACATAAAGGAAAAATAAAAGTAATCCATAATCCTCCAGTGGTTAAATCTATGTCTGATGAAGCGATATAAGTATGGGTGAGAAACAGATCAATATTGAGGTATTTTTTACTGTAAATCTCCACTTTCACTTTCTTCTTTTGTTTTTGGCAATTTGCATTCTTCATGCATACTGCCACCTACTGAGTAGGAAGGAGAAGTTATAGTAAAAAAGGACTTAAATATTGATCCGTTTCTCACCCACACCTATAATAGCTACATATATAGCTACATACATATAGCTATAACCCCACTTCTGAAGATATGGATTTAACCACTGGAGTCTTATTGATTACTTTAATGCTGCCTTTTTGTGCTTTTTGGAGCTTCAAAATGTTGGAACCCATTCACTTGCACTGTAAGGACCTACAGAGCTGAAATATTCTTCTAAAAATCTTTGTTTGTGTTCTGCAAAAGAAAGAAAGTCATACACATCTGGAATGGCATGAGGGTGAGTAAATAATGAGAGTTTTTTTATTTTATTTTATTACTTTATTTTAGGGTGAATTATCCCTTTAAGGCATTTTGTCTTGCTGGACACAAGCAGCAAACCTAACTTGAAATAAATAGATGACTGATTTCTCTACTAAAACTAAAATAATTTCTTACCCATTTTTAATGCCTTCTGTCTCCCTCTGAAATATTAAAGAGAGAAATTAGCAGAAAACACAACAATATAACAAAAGCTTGATATGCACAAGAGGTTAAGACCTAAGGAAGACCGAAAACATCTGTGATATGATTGTTATATATATATATATATATATATATATATATATATATATATATATATATATAAAATATGCTTTTTGGCATATGGATAAAACAACCCTACTGGTCTTGTTGGAATCTGGGCCATGCATGCAGGAGCCTACAGTCAAATTAGTCCAAGCACTCGGACTAAATCGTCTTTTCCTTTAATATTTCAGCGGGCACAATTCTTACGAATCAGGAACACACAGACACAAGGAAATGTACGCTTTACCCACTCACCTTTCAAACGTCAAACTGATCCTTTAGCGGGTGGCCTCTAGCAACTGCAGCTTCTGTTGTCAGTGCCCGACAACAGGAAACAAATGACAAGCACAGAATCCTCTTCCGTTATAGATATTACAAATTTAAAGTCACCCCTCATGATATTTACAACCAAACCATATCGCCGCAGAATTGTCTGAAATTTGTAATTATATATATATATATATATATATATATATATATATATATATTTATTTGGTTTTCCACAGTGAATTATCAGATTACAAATCTTTCACGTCCCACATGTGTGATCCAGGACCAAAGTCGTTTCCGGGTTTTCATGGTGGGAGTCTGTCTATGGGAGTTATTCTTAGAAAATGTATCAAATCGGAGTTTCCCACGCATTGCGGCGTCTATCAAAAAATCAGCAACAGATCGTTAGAAACATCGGCATTCGTTCAACGCTAAACGGCTATGAAAATATTGACAAAGCTTTCCACACTCATGCTGTACCTGTGAGGAGCCAGAATCAATTGCTGCATGAGATCCGAAGGTCGTATTTAAAAGTCCATCTAAATAAGGTAGCTGATAAAAGACACTTTTAACGCTGTCGTTTGCTACTAACCATTCTGTATGTTGTTGTTTTTTAACCATATCTACAGTTAGTTCCATTTAAAAGCAACTAGACTGGGAGGTTGTTTTAGAATGTGTTTAATGATTCAATTTGTCCACAGGTTCAATCATATGATGCTGTTAGATGGTATGCGTCCTCACCAGTCCAGTCTGAAGATGGGGAATTGATTTACACAGGCAACCTGGGCAAAGCTGTTCTTGGTATATAGCTTTTGTCATACCCAAAGACTTAACATTTTCAAACTGCAAAAATAAATAAATAAATAAATAAAAAATAAATAAAAAATCTTCCAATAAAAATATCTTTACAATAAGGTTCCATTAGTTAACAACATTAGTTAACATGAACTAATAATGAACAGTACTTTTACAGCGTTTATTAATTTTTGGTTCATGTTAATTTTAACATATACTAATAATTTTTTTTAAATCAAATGTTGTATATGTTATGAACTAATAATGACGATTTTTATTTTTTATTAACTAACATTAACAGAGATTAATAAATGATTTAAAAATATTTTGTTCATTTTGTGAGATTTATGCGTGAAACAAGGAAAGACTATTTGCCAATGGGGTAAGAATAAAAACTTGGAATTAAATGTATTTATTTATTTTTTTACCCATTTAACAAATAGTTTTTTCTTTTTCTTGTTAAATATAATCTCACTAAATTTGATTAGATATCTCTGATTTCTCTTTGTTAGAGTTAGGGTTCCCTCCCTTTTTGATCAATCAATTTCTAGGACCTTTTCAGGCATTTGTGATTACTGGATACTGATTTTTAAAATGTTTAAAAATAATTTAGATTCAGACTTATTTTTTAACTAATCATTTTAGACCAATTTGTGAACCATTTCAACTATTTCATTGTAAACAATGATTTACTGACAAATATGACATCACTATGGCTTTGCGAGCAAGTTTTCCTATACACAAGAGCATTATCTGGCTAATGAATTATTTTAGAGCAGACAAAAGCTTGAAAAATATATATTCACTCTTGAAATTTCCATGACATTTTCAGGCCTGGAAAATAAAATGTTAGATATTTCCATGTTTTCCATGACCATGGGAAACCCATAGATTGCTTTACAAGTAAATGTATCTTTTGAATGTTTAGATGTTTTTATTGCAATACAATTATTATTATTATTTATTTTTTTGCACTGCATTTGTAAAACCACCACACAAACCACATACATCAGACTATCAGATTGTTATCATTATTGCTGGTTGCAGTGATTTCTTTGTGTTTGTGTTAATCAAAATCATCTTCTCTTATTTCTAGGTGTGAAGTTTTTCTCCTATTCCAGCAGTATGATTAGCCTCTGTGTGATGCCATATGTTCTCATGAAAACTGGTGTTGGTGTGAACAGCTTTGCACTGCAAGTGGCTTTTTTTGGCTTTATAGGTTTCTTCACATTTCTGACCCCTGTTCTCCTTCACTTGATCACCAAAGGATATGTGGTACGCCTATACCATAAAAAGGAGACGGACATGTACACAGCCATCACTTATAGTGCCCTTCTAGTGGAGAAACGGACTGTGTTCCACCAGAATGATGTTGTTATCCCAGACGTGAGCCGGATGTTCACCACTTTTTATGCCAAGAAACACTCCATGCTGGTTAACCCAATGCTTTTTGCTTTGCCCCATGACTACAACCACCTCATGGGTTATGATCAGCCCTTCTCATTTGACACAGAAGATTTAAACAAACCAGATAAAAGTTAGCTTGTCCGCTTATCTAGAGAATCTCAAAGCATTTCATCATTTCATTGGACTGTTGTAATGTATCTGAAATTTGCAAGTGGGCTGCTGTATGTTTGTGATGCCAGAACTTGTGTAAAAGTGTAAATAAATGGAAGGATATATTTACCCATTTGCACATACCCATTGAATTCCCTGCTTGTTTCATGATTTTATGCTATGGCCAAACTTTCGTTTTGAACTCCTTCCTTTATTCACAGAACTGATTGTATTTATAGAGGAAAAAACTTGTGACAAGTTTCAATCAAAAGGAGAAGTTTTACAATAATGGACTGTATTGTTGTGACACCCTATTTGAATTTCAGTTATAAATAAGACCTTTTGTTAGTTATTTCAGACAGAGAGATTTGGCCACTAGTTTTATTCACCCAAAAACAACAGTTATGGTGCTTTTGTGCCCTTCAGCCTTTCTTTGTTATTTTGTAGCATTTTCTTATATGTCCTCTGCCTTTGCAGAGAGAAGATCATTTTGCTCTTCAGAATATCTTAGCATTTGGTATAGCTATGAAGGTAAGATGAATATCATTATTTTTTTAATCTTCAGCTATATATTGTTAGACATCAATTTGCTGAATTATACTGTTTGATCAGTTCAAAGCCTGTATTTATATATTAACATTTTAAACCAGTGTCTTAAAAGGCAAATTCTAATGCTGAAGTACAATGGCAAAGTAATTCTAAGATAAAGTACAATGAATTTCATACGTGCAAAACTAATCGAAAAAACGATACATTCTTATTTCAAATGCTCTAAATGTTATAGCTACTGACAAAGTATGACACATCTATACTCAAAGCTATTTTTTCCCTTAAATTACAAGACTAACAATCAGTTAAGTTCTAATGGAGCAACCTGGGCTCAACTACGTTGCTCAAGAGCACAATGGCTTGTCGAAGGCTTGTTGAAATCGCCTCTTATGGGGTTTGGACTCACAACATTTTTGAAACAGTTTGGATCTTCAACCACTAGGCTACACCATCCAGAAATATAGATATTCTACATTTTGCACAATGTTTGTTAGAATATTCATTTATTTATTTTCAAGATCATGTTTGAGATGCGATTGTTATTTCATTAAAACAATGCTCTCTTTAATCAGGACCACTGTATTACCTGTCTCTAATTGGTTCCCCCTGCTCTCCAAGAATGACCATTTACAATATAACTTATACAGTGATCCCAAGTAAGATGAATGCTCTTCATTGAATTGTGCTTATTCTAAACCATATTGATCTGCACCTATAGGAATAATGATTGAGCTGACTATTTAAGCTGTATGGCATTTTTTTTTTTCATACAATACAGTTTATATAGCAATGTACGGTATCTAACTTAATTCTTATTCAGTGTTCACAATCGCTCGTGTTGGATTTCATGCGGTTATTTACTACAAAGGTCAGCTGTGGTTTGAGCACACACAACCAGATGTTCCTTGTGAGGATTTCAAAATATGTTACATCATCAAAGGAGGTATTACGTGGTAACATTTTAACTACACCATCTCTTACTGTAGTGATGCAGTTGTGAATACTAATGATATTGCTTACTTGCTTTAGAAACACTGCATGAAACTGCTTCACTGATTATGAAAATGTTTGTTGGTCCTCAGGTGAGCTTTCAATTCTAATGCACTACAAGGTATATTAGGTCTTGTGAAAAGCAGTTAACATTTTTAATAATTGTATTCCTTTTTTTTTTTTGTTTCACTTTCCAGGGAAACTATCAGATTTTCATTGATATGAATATTGTTGATGACATTGAAAAAAGGCTGACAGTACATTTCAATGTCACTATACAGTACAAATTAAAAATACTGTAGTGAAAAAGCATTTTTTTTTCTTTCCATATTTTGGAGGGCTATAGGGCAAACTTCACCTATATTTTAGGTATATACTGCAGAAAAACCTTGTTTTCCAATACTGATATCATATAAATAAATAGCATAAACAAAAGGGTTTTAGATCACTTGGTGCCACAAAGAACCTTTTTATTAGTGCTTCTTCAAAGAACCTTTGAAAAGAGTTCTTTGTAGAACCTAAAAAGTTTCTTTAGAGAACCGTTCACTAAAAGGTTCTTTGGGGAACCAAAAAAGGTTCTTCTGTGGCATCGTTTTGAAACACCTTTTTTGGTTATTTGTGGCACCTTCATTTTTAAGAGCGAGTATTCTGACAACAAAATAAATTTACCTGAGAAGCAAAATTGCTGAAATTTATAATGGCCTGTTTTAGGAGAATGATATATGTGTGTGTTTTGTTTTGTTCCACTAGCAGATTTTTTTTTTTTTTTAAACTTGTTTTATGCATAAACTTCACTAAGGTTATTATTTAATTTCTTATTTTATAACAGCCTTTTTCGCAGTAAGTTTTACAATAACTTTCACATGCATACACTCACTGAACACTTTAATAGGGATACTATGGTCCTAATAAAGTGAAGATGTGGTCTTCTGCTTTTGTAGCCCATCCACCTCAAGGTTCAACGTGTTGTGCATTCTGAGATGCTATTCTGCTCACTACTATTGTACTGAATTACCGTAGCCTTTCTGTCAGCTCGAAATAGTCTGGCCATTCTCTGTTGACCTCTCTCATCAACAAGGCATGTGTACACAGACTGCTGCTCACTGAATGTTTTTTTGTTTTTGGCACCATTCTGAGTAAACTCTAGAGACTATTGTGTGTGAAAATCCCAGGAGATCAGCAGCTACAGAAATACTCAAAACACCCCGTCTGACACCAACAATCATGCCACAGTGTACAGGTATTCCCACTAGAGCTCAGTGAGTGTATATACTGTCATAGCTTGGTGGATAATTAAGTTGTTTATCTCAAAACACTTCACCATTTGAGTGGAATATTGTAATGTATTGAATATTGGCAGGAATGGTATCATTTCGTTTGGGATGCCAAAACTTGTATGGAAGTGTAAATAAATGTCATTTAAATGCACATACCCAATTCCCTGCTTGCTTCCTGATTTAATATTTTACAGAAGATTTTAATTTGTACAGAAGAAAAACATGTCAGTTTTCAATCTAAAAGAGAATATTGAGAGTGCATTGTTGTGACTCTTTGATAATTCCAGTTATAAAAAAAAGACCTGTTGTTAGTAAAGTATTTGAAAAATTGTTTTTTTATTTGTTTATATCCCAGCTTACAGGCAGAAAATACACTTGTATAACTATTTAGACAGAGAGATTATGCCTCTGGTTGGTTTCATTTCTTTTTATAATTTCACTGGCCTGTTGTGAATTGTATTGAATTTTGGAAGGCATGGAATGTCATCCAGTATGTTTGTGATGCTAATCCTATATGAAAGTGTACAGAAATGGGAAGTCAAGTAAATGCACATCCCCTTCGGAATTCAAGTTTGTTATTTTATTTCATTTCCAAACTTCCTTTTTTTCAACAGTTCCCTATTAACATGGCCACTGATATTTACAAAGGAAACCCATGTGATTGGTTTTAAACCAAAGGAGAAGTTTTAGAACAATGCATTACATCGTGGACTCTAGAATAGTGCAATCAACTTTAGAGCAAGACTTGTTTTTGTGAATGGCTACATTTGAATTTCTTCTTCGTGCATAACCTAACTTCTAGGCTTATATATATAAGAAATCAGTTATATAACCATTCAGACAGAGAGATTTTGCTTCTGGTTTTGTTCACGAAGGTTGTAACAGTTATGGTGCTTTTGTACCCGTCAGCATTTGTTTGTTTTATTGCAGTTTTATTGTCTTGTGTGTCCTCAGCCTTTGTAGAGAGAAAATTATTGTGCTCCTCTGAAAATTTCAGCATTTGGTACACATATGATGGTAAGTTAAATATAAAATATTTTGTATATTATCAAATATATAGTAATTTTGTACGTTGGTTTATAACACCTAGTTCAAAACCTTCTTAAATAACTGTAGATACATTTTTGTGAATTTTGTCCCACAAACTTTACTTTTAATATAATTATATTTTTGAAATAGCTGTTGGGTAAACAAGTGAACACAATAAAAGTGCACTAGCATACATTCAGGCAAGGGACAACTATATAATGAAGGTTAAATTTAACTGAAAGTTTAAACTATGTTGTCAGGAAAAGGGTATATTTCAAAAATATCAGGTTGAGGCAAGTTGTCACACGCATTTTAAATAAACATTTATACAATTAATCAATTACAGTATTTTTTAGACAAAACTATGTTTGAATTGTATTACCATGTCAATTTTTGTTGTTTTACGAATTGTTTTGTTTCATAATAGTTTTACTTTTGACATTTGGCTGAAAAGCCACATTTTTGAGTCAGGCTTTAGAGAGAACCACAGCACAGAAACTGCCCTTCTTAGGGTGACCAGTGACTTATTGATGGTGGAGGATGCTGGAGAGCTTGCTTGATTTAACAGCAGCGTTTGATATAGTTGATTATTCTGTTTTAATCGAAACAATGAAGAGATGGGTGGGAATATCTGGGGTGGCTTTAGACTGTTTTTTTTATTTTTTTATTTTTTACTTGACGAATAGGAAATTTGTAGTGTCTGTTGGAGATGAGAAGTCCTATTAAAAATTAATTGTGGTGTTCTGCAAGGATCCCTATTAGGGCCAATATTGTTTTTACTACATACTGTATGTTACCGCTTAGTTCTGTAATTCGAAAATACAACATTAACATAATGCAATAACAACATGCCTTTCTATTAGCTGTCATTAGCTGTCATGTGGCCGAGACTTTAAGGTATGTGTCTACGCAGAAAGTGACTTTAAAAAATAAATATTCATTGGAGTAGAAGTGTACCATCTAGCCTGGTCTCCCCTTTACAGTATACACACAAAAGTTTAAAACTCTTTATTATAAACACTGTATTATGTAGCCACAAAAGATAAGTGATTCTTACAAATGAGTGACATGTTTTTACAGATGTTTTTTTATTTTTATTTATTTATTTATTTATTATCAGTATGCATAAAACTATTTCTTCTTAAATTTAATTTACAACACAAATTGGCTGTTTTTGTACTGCTGTTTGAGAAACCATTAGATAATTTAAAAAAGACACTGCTCTCTTTAATCAGGACCACTGTATTACCTGTCAGTGAGCGTTTCTCCCTGCTCTCAAGGAGTGCCCTTGTACTCTCTTACTTATACAGTAATCCCAAGTAAGTTTTATGAAAGATGAATGTTATTGATTACATTATACATATAATATTGTCTACACCTTATGGAACTTCCCCTGGGAATTATGTTTGAGCTATTGACATTTGCCTTGTTTTGTTATTCAGTGTTCACAGTCACTCGTATTGGATATCATGCAGTTGTTCACTACAAAGGTCAGCTGTGGTTGGAGAAAACACAGCCAGATGTTCCCTGTGAGGATGTCAAAATATGTTACATCATCAAAGGAGGTACTACACGTTAGAACAATTTTACTGCACCATCTCTCGTGTGATTGTAAATAATGTGATGTGATCGACGCAGCTGTGATTACTGATCAGATTGCTTCCTTATTCCAGAAACACTTCATGAAACCGCTCCATTTTATGTGAGAAGGTTTTATGGCCCTAAGGTGAGCAATCAACAGTAAATTCTGGATCCATTCCAATATAAATGAGACGTTCCATTTTCAGAAAACAGATTTATTAATATAGATAGCAAAGCTAAAGAATGTTACTATAATAATATTTAAAACATACTGTAGTTAATAATACAAGATAAAAAAAACAAATTATATTAAAAACAACAATGTTAATATAATAGTAAAACAGATTGTGCTATTTTACTTTTCAGGGAGAGTATCAGGTTTACCTGACAGTAAACATTATTGATGACCTTGAAAGAACAGTGACTTTACATTTTAACATCACTATACAAGTGAAAAATGAAGGTAGTGAGAATGCATTTTTTCCAAAACTGATTTAGGACAAGCTACTGTACATACTGCTTCGGCAGATGCAGGTGCATTTTCAGTTCCATTTTCTGATCAGATAAAGTGAGTCTCAGTGTTTAGTAAATATGATAGCTTTGGAGTTCTTGTATGATGGAATTGCAATAAATCCATGTGGATATATTGGTATGCACACTGTTGTTTGTATAGTATTTTGATACCAGGAAGCAGTTTAAAGAACATTTCAATTCAGACAAATGAGAGCCCATTAATCTGCCTACACTGGTGTACCATTTTGGAACTCTCTGCTTCTTCCAGGGGACAGTGCATTATCAGCTACTAATTATTGTCTTTCATTGAAGAACTGGCCCTATTTGATATGAACAGACTAAAACAGTTAAAGTTGGTTAAAATAGAATCTTGGCCTGTTGTTCACACTGCAGGAAAAGTTTTCCTCAAATCCAGTTTTTTTGAGTGACTGTTCAAACTGCAAGTTATATGTGGCCAGATCAGATTTTTTCTGTTCAGACTACAGTCGCATTTGCTATCACGTCCACATTTGTTGTCATGGTAACGCAGCAAACTTACGTATATTCATCATGCATGAGATTTTAGCGATGGATGTTTTACCATTGATTATGCTTTTCATGAGGGCAGTATCCAAATATGAACATTCTTCACAGACAACAGCTTACAAATGGGAGAGGTGGCATAGGCAATGTTTGTTGCTACTAGTGTTGTTGCTGCTTGTTTTAACGTCTCATATGTGACGCCTTTTATCTTGGAGTCCTGTATTTTAGCAGAGAGCGAAACATCCCATATTGAAGGCTTTGTGTCCCGTATTAAAGCATAAAAAGGTCTGACGGTGAGCTGAGGACACGCGTCCTGTGATGAAATGCTCAAAATGCTGAAGCGTCCCGTATTCTCGTAACATTCAATACTTTATCGCGCCGTGGTTTCTCGCAACTGATATGGGTTACTGCACCTTAGCGCATCTCTTTGAGTATGTTAAACCAATGTCTGTATTATTATAAGAGGTTTGCAGTGCTTTGCGTGCCCTGTAAAATATAATTGACATATGGGTGTTTCATTCAGAAGTGATGATCTCTACGCCTTGTTTACCTTCCACTGTGAGAGTTTTGTAGGGCTGAAATGTGTAATAAAACAGGCTGAACTCACATTTGAAGTTATTTTTATTGAAAATTCTGTTTGTAACGATCCTAATGCATGGCCATCATTATTGTATTAAATTCAAAGTGCCCTGTGAAGGCATTAATTATGCCATTCGGAGTGCATTATGTTTTCTCCTCGCAAAACCTGATGTATAACAACCGTCGTGCACAGCAAATGATGGAAAAAAATCTGATTTGACCATTCAGACTGAAACGCATTAAGAAAAATCTGATTTTAATCGGATTCCAAACCACCTACGAATGTGGCAAGTAATTTCCTATTGTGCCTGCAGTTTGAGACTTACAGTATGTATCTGCAGAACAAAAATGGGCTTTTCCCAATCAGTGCGTGTTTTCAAACCATTGAGATTCCCTACTTTCATTGGTTAGTTTAAAAATGCCCATCCCGGTTTGAAAACGGCCACAGATTTGAAAACACCCATTACTGTTCTGCAGAGACCTATACTTCTGCAGTTCGCACAGCTCAGAAAAAGCAACTGTGCCACCTGCCTGCAACAACTGTGGCCGCCTCGCTCTTGTGGGACATTTTATGACATGACATGACATCACAGCAAGTCAGACAGATTTCTAACCGGCATGCACCTGCCGGTGATCGGTTCTGCGCAGAATTTGCTAATCTCAAACGAGCATAGTGATTGATTTATGTCATCATGAAACAGAGACCCTGCCCTCCAAATCCGAACACAAGTGGTCACAGGAGTCACTTTAAGGGTGCTTTCACACTGGTAGTTTAGTTAGAAACACAGCATGGTTCGCATGAAAAATTGGTAATGTGAAAGTTGTCATGCGGACCGCAACGTGGTACCGAAAGCAACGTGGTACCGAACCCGAGACTACCTGTAGGAGGTGGTCTGAGTTCAGTTGCAGTGAAACTGCAGAGCGATTCGCGTGAATGTGAAAGCAACTCGTTCAGGATGTAAAGTATCCTGCGCATGCGTTTTAGCCGATGACGACATCAATCTATCTATCTATACACCTTATAAATACTATATATAAATACTATTATAGGTTATAAATATAGGGTATAATAGGAGATGACAGTGGCGATAACTTCACCTTGGACACGAACGTGAGTAAGCATGCAGTGTAAACAAAAATGTAAATTAATTCCTTGCAATCAGCTGTCTCCTCAAAAAACGCAGTTTGTGAGCAGCAGCAAGCCGCCTTCCCCTGGACATCTGATGAGTTACACCATGAAGCGCACATATACGCAGTTGTCGCTCACTCTGCTGTGCATAATGGCACCAAAATAACAAAAAAACAAAAAGTATGATGAGTCACGTTGTGTTCTCCATGTGTGTTTGTGATGACGTAAGATGAATGCAAATGGACCGGGATTCGATAGAATCAAGTGAATGTGAAACCAGACCAAAGCTGCGGGGGGCACCGGGAACAATCGCACTCGGAATCGGACCGCAGCAAACGTGCCCAGTGTGAAAGCCCCCTAAGTGACCAGGTGTAAACAGCGATTTGTCTCACCTGACCACATGTGACCAGATCACCTGAAACGCATCATAATACCAGGTGGAAACGGGGCCTCGGAGAGGTGCCTTAAAAGCTTTTGCTAATATCTTGTAAATGTGTAATTTGTGAGTCATTACCGTACAAGACACTCGATTATTATGTTAATGAAAACAAATTGCAATAATTTGTTAGTATATAAAAAAAGAGAATGTGTGTATGGTCTCTTTGGCAGTATTTTAGGTTAAACAGTAATGCAAATAAACTTTACACTGCATGAAAAGAGTCAAATCTGGAAAAATGTGGGAATAGTAAACTCCCACTTAAGGGTGCATTCAGTAACTTTTGTCTTTGTGTCATCTTGGATTTACACTGACACCTAGTGGCTTGGATGCATCATTTATCAATAGTTTTCAGTTTCAGATGCCATTGTAGAGATTCAATATTCACAGTTATCCATGATTACTTTTTTACAAATTTACGAGCATTAGCCAAGGTGAAGTCCTTTCTTTTTATTAAGAATTTTGAAAGGGCAATTCATGCTTTTATTACCTCATGGCTTGACTATTGCAATGCACTTGATATGGGTATTAGTCAATCATCTCTTTCCTGGTTGCAAGCTGTACAGAATGCAGCTGCTAGGCTTCTGACTGGTGTCAGGAAAAGTGAACATATCACCCCTGTTTTAGTCTCGTTACACCGGCTTCCAGTTTGCTACAGAATTGATTTCAAAGTCCTACTCCTCATTTATAAATCCTTAAATGTTCTAGCACCGTTTTACCTTGCTGATCTCCTGTCTGAGCATCTCTCAGTGAGATCTCTGAGATCCTCAAACCCGAGGTTATTAACAGTACTAAGAACTAGACTAAAATTAAGAGGTGACCGTGCGTTTTAATTAGGGAAGAAACGATCCCAAGTAACATAAAACCATTAACGTCCACAAAAAGCCACATATTCAATTCAGTGGACATGTACAGGGAACCGTGAAGTTTGACAGACATTTACTGCTAAAATTCGGCTGGTTGTGATGACTGATGGTAGTCTTGCTGGGAGGGCCTTTTTTATGTTAATGACTGGCAATTGTGAGTGAAAGGTGTTAGGTGCTTGCTGTGTTTTCAGAGTACAGGGGAAGGCAGATAACTGAAAGTCTGGCTTATTGTAGGCTACAGTGAGCTATTACTGTACAGACCAACATGCCAAAATAAATACCTTGAATGTAAAAATTGTTAACCAAACAGTGGTGATATTCAACTCAATAATAACTACATTTTATTTTACTTCATATTTTTGACAGACATTATAGAAAAAAACTAATGTAGAGATTTATCTGTATTTTATTATTATAATTTTTTTTTTAAGTTATGTTAATTTTTAACATCTACACTGTTACCATGTGCTGACATAATAGTTCATTTAAATGGATAATGGATCATTCATAACATCTGCCTCATGCATTTGATCAATAGCCATGATCACTTGGTCAGGAAATGTCAACCAAACTATTGTAGAAAATCACATAAGAGATTTTATATATATATATATTATTATTTTTATTTTATTTTATTTTTTTTTTAAAGTACGGGTACTAAAGAAATTGAATGCAAACAATTTAATCTGTCCAATTAAAAAGAGTTACTGTAGAGTACAGTAGTAAACCAAAATGAAGAAGTTAATAAAATAATAAAAACATAACAAAAAATAAATAAAGCAGAAAAATAAAGTTAAAATAAAAAATAATCTGACGTGTGCATAAGAAAAACAACAATATGAAAACTTTAGGAATCATATAGGCCTAAATTGTAACCATTGTGCACAGTGGTATTACTACTAATACCTTCTCTTTAGTCTGGCTTACTGCTGTTGGGCCAATGTGTGTTGCAACGTGTATCTTTTTCCTGGGCAGTAATGTGGAGGTGTTCAACAGCTTTTTTTTTTTTTTGCAGCCAAAGCTTTAAGGTGTGTGTCTATACAGAAAAGACTTCAAAAATGAAACCTACTCTGAGAAATATTTACTGGAGTAAAAAGTGTAACAACTAGCCCCCGTCTCCCCCACTGTTGACTATTCATGATTGACCCCCCATACCCACACACACACACCTCCACCTCACCCCTTCCTAAACATACTTTTGTTGTTCTGATCTCTGGTCAGACTTGAGTCATTTCAAACACACCTTCAGATGCTAGACAGACTGTCAGACTGCAACATTCAAAGAAGAATCTTCATTCAAATATCCTCTAACCAGGTAAGACAGTTGATTTATACTGTTTTAATACCAATTCTGCATTTAACTCACATAATGATTCCTTTTTCCCACCGAAGAATTTTTTCCCACACAACCAGATTCAACTCATCTTCTGAGATTATAAAAGGTAACATTCAAACTGTTGTTGCAATCTTTTAATATCCATTTATATGTTGGTTTACCTATCCAGTCTTCTGTTACTAGCAATATGTGATGTCTGTTAAGCATCCTGCAAGACTTGATGATGAGACTATGAGGAAGAAGTATTCCTTTTTTCATCCTGGAAAAGGCAGAGCTGACAGACTCAATCAAGACTGTGTAAAAGAGAGAGGAGTAAGGAGTAAGTTTAAAATCGATAATACAGTTGATGTATCTTTTTAATGCATATGAGTTTTTAAGTGGTTAAATGACTGTTATGTTTTGCAGTTGCTGGGGACCAGGTCAACAGAGACAGACACATGAGTATTGTGTACTCTGTGGACATGATGTCTTATGAGGAAGAAGTATCTATAGGAGGCCAGTGTGGGTTGTAAAACCAGCAGCTTTGAAAAGCTCTGTTCCAGTAGCCACAGAAGATACTTGATGCAGACCCCATTATACTGGGAAATAATCACTTTCATGTGATGACAAGTGACATAGTCAGATGCAAGTTCATTAACTGAACTCTAATTGAAGCTACACATTGTGTTCCAGATGTTTGTATATTTTATTATTGTTATATTCTGTATATTACACGTTTCCCTTTTAATAAAGATCTTTAAACCCATTTATTGTCTCGGCATTTATCATTATTATAAGTGGAAAAAGCTAAATGCTGTTTGGGATTGGGTGGGCTAAATTTTAAATTTAACCAATAAAATGAAAGCCAGTGTGTGCAGTGACCCAATGGTTGTCAAGATTTAAGGTTATGTTAAGTTTAAGGGCAGCCAATCCAGTTTGAGATAAATGGCCAATAGGGATGGTCATTTTATCTAGAAAGTGAGAAATGTGCTGACTGCTCACTGCGCAAGACTTGCAAAATAAATAAAAAATGCATGTGAAACATTGATTTGAGTTTAAATAATTTTATTAGCTTACTTCCAGAGATCGCAGAGTGATACGAGAAGCAGGAAAGATGGCTCAGATACCCTGATGAGTGGTCTGTATACATGGATGTGCACTGGTTAGAGAGAAATATCAGACCGCTAGATGGCGCCACTGACCAATCAGAATCGAGTATTCTAGAGCGCCATGTAATAACATTGTATGTAATAAACTAACAATGAACAAAATTAAACGATGCATTATCTTAGATAATGTTAATTTCTAGAGATATTTTCTACAAATAATTCTATAACATTTTTTAAATTTCATATTGTGTTCGCTAATATAAATTTGTGCCAGTGCTGGCTAGTAATGGATTACATGTAATATGGATTACATAATCAGATTACAAAATAAAGTACTTGTAATTAGATTAAATTACATTTTAAAATACTCATAATCAGATTAGAGTTACTTTTTTATGATTGCATGATTGCATATTAATCAGTAAATTGTTCATAATTTATTGATCATTCTAATTCTTCTAACGCTCATGTACGTTTGGGAAGTCTTTGATGAGTCTTTATTTATTTATTTTGGAAATAAAGAATGGAATATATTTTCTCTCTCTTTGTATTTTTATGTCAAAATGGTACAGAACTATCCTACTTGAATGCATGTGACATAAACTAAACAAGAGTAAGGTCAGAAGCAATCTGAAAGTAATCAGATTTGATAACCTAAAGTAAAACAAGTATGAAGAGATTATGTTATTGATTACCATTTTAGTCATGTAAATTGTAATCAGTACCAGATTACAATTCAGAAGTAATCTACCCAGCACTGGTTGATGCATTATGAACTAACAATGACCAGTATATAAATTAATATTACTCAATATAATTAAGTGCTGTGAAAATGAATGGTAACATTTTACAATGAGGTTCTATTCATTCACAAAATGTTGTAGTTGTCATGAACTAACAATAACCAGTAATTTTTTACAGCATTTCATAATCTTGGTTAATGTTAATTTCTAAATAGACTATTTTTCACTGTAGGTTTATGTTAGATCATAAAACATTAGCTAATGTTTATGTATGAAACTTTTAATGTTGAAAAATGGATTAGTATATGTTGAAAGTAACAAACCAAGATTAACAAGCACTGCAAAAGTACTACGTGTTAGTCCATGTCCATAGTCCAAAGTGTTACTGTACTTTGAAACTGATACTGAAAAGAAATGTGCTTGTGTATACATATATGAATGACAACATTCAATGTATTCCTTAAATTACATAAGATGAATGAAATCACTGGTGAGTGCCATGAGCAGCGCATAGCAGAAATATAATATGTATTTGCCAGTGTTATATATACAGTATGTGTGCTGGAAAGTCAGGACTTGGTAGAGCTCTTGTCAAGAGGGTTGGGTGTGAGGTTGCATATTCGCAATGGGAGCCTGTTTCAGGCCTGACAAGAGAGAACAGGTGTCTTAGGACAGGTTGACCTCGCAGCTTTGACCCTGGGGGCCTATCAGTCTAGATCTAATGGCAGGGAGGGAGCCAGGAGGAGTAAGCATACAGTGTTAATTAAGGAGCCTCTATATATACACTCCCGCCTCTTATCAAAAAGTCCACTTAGCCCACTTTATGTTTCAAAAGGGAAGTTGAGGTGCCAGAAATTGTGTAGAACAGTTTTGCATATAGTATAAGACCAGCTGTCATTTTGAACTGGAGAATGAACTATCAAATGTCCTCTACCAGGACTTCACATAGAATATGTATTAAATTAATTATTTTTATTTTATTTTCTGAACAAACGACACATGTTGACATAGGAATAGATGTAGGAATTTGTTTTACAGGTGCGGAATACAGATTTAGTCATATGCGCAATCTTGGCTTGGAAGAAGACCACTGTCCTTTAGTTACTAGTTTAAGCAGAACAGTACAGTTGTAATTAAATTTAAGATGCACTCTTTTCACAATGGCTCTTTAATGTATTGTGGGGGCCTTTTCTTTAGAAGAAGCAATTGCTTTGAAATATGAGCCAGTGTATGTAGTTTTAGATGGTTGAGGTTTCTCACTGTCTCCCATTCGCATACCACAAATTCTCTGTAACCGATCCTGTTTGACCTTGGCAATTCCCACAAAAATATTTCCCAAACTATACAGGATCTAAGTTTGTATCGACCATTTGTATAAATATACCTTTTTTTTTTTCTTTTTTTTTTTTTTTTGCAGAGATTGAACACAAATAACGTACTGGAAGTCAGGACATTTCATTACTGTACCAGTGATGTGATGGAAACTACGTGACATACCTTTGTACTGTATGTTCCTCTTCCAGTTCGTGCGTCAGTATGATATTAATGAGGAAAAATGTCAAGTGAGATATAAGGTACTGGCCTTTACCAATGAGAAACTGAACTTTGAGTGTTGGTCCAGTCTCGATGCCTCCAGTCTTACCGTACCACACGATATCGCTCTTCTTTTAAACTGAGGAGCCACGGCTTACTGCCTGACTTGTAACAGGCTCTTTCTATAGTAACTTTAGTGCACTACAGGCACCATGTTCACATACAAAAAGAGAACAACAAAGCAGCTGGTGACCTTCCACTCCCTTCCCTTCCTATGAGCTCAGAGGAGGAGAGCGATGGCATAGTCTGGCGCAATTCTCATGGTGCTCAGATACGGCCCTCTCCTAGCCAACAGCAGCTGCTTCACACTATTTTGGTCTTAGGATCACCATAGCAATCCTCCAGACAAGGAATCATTTTCACACTCAAGAGGGAAGGACTGCGTAAAAATAAAAACATACCTTGAAGTCTAGGGAGACTGCACGAAAGTATTGGGAATCCCCTGCCCAAGCTCTTCTCTGTATAAAAATTTGTTATTTTGTATAAACAAATGCAATTACATGAACTGGACCAGGTGTTAAACTGATGTGGGTGAATGTAAGGGCCAAAGAATGCCAGTCAATGCTTCAAACTTTGCAAAGTCACCTTTTTTAATAGTAATTTATGGCAGTAATTTCCAAAAAATAATATATATTTATTTATATGTTTCTATATCATTGCGGGACAGTTAATATCAAAACTTTTATAAGCGAATAATACATTCAAATCAGTTTCAAAATGTGAAGATATTGACAGATTAAAGCCATTTTACTATCAAATGTAGTAATTAAGTCAAATACTTTTCCATTTAAACACCTTAAATACATGAAGCTGATTACAGAAAAAAAATGCATCAAATTTAACTGTGCTTGGTGTAGATGGACCAAAAACTAAAAACAAGAAATCTTTGTGAAAGTAATACCAATATGGGGATCTGATAATTACACTTACATCTCATTTGTATTAGGTTGGGATGGAATAAAAACAGACCATAAAGAAAAAAAGACTAGCCATGTACATAGCCAATGTGTTTACATCAAAGGTGTTTTCCCCCTGCCACAAAAAAAGCAGAAAGTCTTCATTGAAAAATAAGTCTGTTCTACATTTGCAGATTAATCTCGCTTGCAAATGACAAGTGCTCATCCATTCTGATGCTCTTCTCTTCCCTCCTCCTTCTCTCTCACATACTCTCGCAGTCTGACAAAACCTCTGTAAAAACAGTCACCCTGTTACTGCTGAAATTCATGCTTCACACGACACATACAGCCCAACATCCTCTCATAAACAAGCCGTATTCAGCGACCAGAGCTGGAAAATACACCATGCACACAGAATGTTCAAATCAATCAGCAAAACATGCGGTGCTGCAAAGTAATTTTAGTCAAGGCCATTTCGTGTCCAACTGTTGCCTAAATATATTCTGACTTTGTATATAAAATAGATCTATTTATAAGTATACATTTTTCATTTCAATACTAGTGCAAGAGCACCATGTGCACAATAATTTCAATTCACATCCTCATGCACCACCAGACCAAAATAATCAAGAATAACAGCAGATTTTCACAAAAATCCAAGTTAAGAGCGCATTTCAAAAATCACTTATTTTCTGAGGTAAACTATAACACTGTTACAAATTCTCAAAGGCATCCATCTTTACATTCGCATTCAGAACCAGTGGGTCGACCTGAATGTATTCAACACAATTTAGCAGGCATAATATTGAGGCAAGTTGCTTGGCGTATCGCTCTGCACGTGTCAAGTTAAAGGGATAGTTCACCCAAAAATAAAATTCTCTCATCATTTACTCACCCTTATGCCATCCCAGATACGTTTGACTTTCTTTCTTCTGCTGAACACAAACAAAGATTTTTAGAAGAATATCTGAGCTCTGTAGGTCCATTCAATGCAAGTGAATCGTGACCAGACTTTTGAAGGTCCTAAAAAGCACATAAAGGCAGCATAAAAGCAATCCACATGAATCCACTGGTTAAATCTATATCTTCAGAAGCGATATGATAGTTGTGGGTGAGAAACATTCCTTTTTAACTAGAAATTTCCTCCATGCCCAGTAGGTGGCGATATGCAAAAAGAATGTGAATCGCCAAAAACAAAAGAAGAATGTGAAAGTGAAAGTGGAGATTTATAGTAAAAAAAGGGCTTAAATACTGATCTATTTCTCACCCACACCTATCATATAGCTTATGAAGACATAGATTTAACCAATGGAATCTTATGGATAAATTTTATGCTGCCTTTATCTGCTTTTTGGGCCTTTAAATTTCTGGCTACCATTCACTTGCAATGTATGAACCTACAGAGCTGAAATATTCTTCTAAAAATCTTCGTTTGTGTTCAGCAGAAGAAAGAAAGTCATACACATCTTTGGGTGAACTATCCCTTTAAGGGGGGGGGGGGGGGGGTTATCGAGCACAGTCTCAGGCCTGAAGATTAAAGGTGCAAAATCCAATGTAAATATTTTACTAATTTCTCAAAAAATAAAAGCCATGCATTATACCCTACAGTGATTTTACAATGTCAAACATAAATTATTACAATATTATTCAGAATAAATAACTTTTTAAAACCAAACCACACACTGTACTCTAGTTGTTTACTAAATAGCCAATCTTTGTATAATATTGGATAAATAATATTTGAATATTTTCTACAGGACTGTTATTGGCTGTAACGTGCTATTATTTTATATTAGATTTTAGTGAATAAGAGTACAAAGCACTAGAGATATTTTTGTCATCTGTCACTACAGGTGAAAGTACACAAAAAACAAAAAACAAAAAAAAACCACAACAATAGATACAAAACAAATAAATAAAATCCTCAAGACAAAGTCATTAAACCAGTACCATGCACAGGCATGTCATGGATGAATCTCCTTAAACAGGAGCAGCAGATGATAGACAAGGCTGTAGAAATGGGTAATGGAATAAGACTGGCAAGTGACCCTTTCAAAATGTGCATGGTGTTTTCAACCAAGTGGAAAGCGGACACTGGTACACACTCCTGCTGCCCAAACACACTGGCGACCCGCAGCACATCTCCCTTTTAAAACGTCAGTTGGTAAATTAGTAAGGCAGCTGTTCGCTTCCGTCAACTAAAAGTGCATCTCCGAACATATCCAGTTAAGTCCCCCCCATTCCACCCCTCCCCATAGCAGCGGGGTGGACATGCACTTGACTGGGTACGGCTTGGATCAGCAGATTCTTTTTCGTTCCCAACGACTGGTTGCTTCAGCTTTCAGAGCCCAAGCGAGTCACAAATCATCGCCAGAGGAACTGGGTTGGCTCAAGCCGAATGGTCCAGGTTTCGTCTTTCTCCCATGATTTGCTCTAATTCCAGTCGTCCAGTCCTTTGCCTGTGTCTGAGTCTGACTGGCGCCATTTTGTTTTAAAGGCCACTGACGCAACTGCAGAGAATTAGGGGCCTACGCCGCTAGTTTTCATGAGCTCACTGAAGGGTCGAAACAGTTAGAGGGTAAGTAATTATGTTGAATAACATTCAGGCACAGCTGAAATTACATGTCAAGAGTAGGTAAGGTAGACAACATTAGTTGGGGCAAAGATGGACATCAGGGCCAATGGCTCTGGTGTGAAAGCACTCAACCTGCAATATCCTCCATTTGTGTATGTGAATCTTACCTGAGTTTAATGTTTCGTCAAGTGAGAAAATGGACAAAAATAATTGCCAGTCCAATATTTATCAGCATCACTAGTATGACCAATATTGAGTTGGGACCCTGGAAAACCAACAGAAGTGACAAAGGTTTAGATTTTACATTTTGATCTTAAAATCAACAATCACGTTATACTTATTTTGTAATAGTAACCCGAAAGGGAAAGTTCACCCAGAAATGAAAAGTCATCATCTATCCACCCTCATGTTGTTCAAAACCCATAAGACTTTCTTCAGTGGAACAGAAAAGGCAATAATAGGCAGCTCAGTCACCATTCACGTTCATTACATCTTTTTTTTCATACAATGAAAGTGAATGGTGACTGAGGCTGTCACTCCCTAACATTTTGCCTAACTCTAAGTAAACTTACTAAACAGTTGCGCCACTTTTGCATGTGGTATTTCAGTGCAAAAACCTGTGCTTCATTCACTAACCATCCGTAATCTAGTTAAACAGGCGCAATCAGCGCTGAAATTACACTGCGTCTTGAGTATTTAAATTAAGTCATTCTCATTCACAAAAATTGTCCACTGCAATTTACATTGCACTATTACTGCCAAAAGAAAGCTTTTTATTTCGATTTTTATTTGAAAGAGATATTAGCATACATTTTCTATCAATCATATCAGCAGTATTTCATCAAACAGTGATCAAATGATTGGGAAGAGCATTGTAAACTGTCATATATCCTGATGCATGTGTATTCAAGAGCACTTTCAGCATGTTAAAGAGATGATTCAGGTGTCAGGATTACAGTAGTGAGTGATGCTAAACAGTACCGCCAGATCAGTGTGGGACAGATCATAGTGGTATGTTGCATCCTCCGCTATATAGCCCTCAGAATCAGCTCACAAGTTTGGAATTGCGTGTGGGAATTGCGTGTGCAATTTGCATTTAGCAGTGATTTTGTGGGCGTGTCTGCGCCTTTGCCTGATCTGCATAATTTTCTTAATGAATCGCCTCTAAACCAGAACTGACAGTGTGTGCAAATTTACCAGGCACAGTTAATTCTTAGTGAAATTCCCCCATACTGCACTAGTTTGAAACAACAAATGCTGAATGCTGACAGAATTTTTCCAGAAGTTTTTTCCCATAAATTTTTTCCATAGGGATTTCATGAAGTACTTCATAAAAGAGTTCTAAGACATGAACCAAACCAACCAGCTATGAGATGAATCACAACACTACAAACTTTGATTTGAAGCAAAAAGATATTTGAAAATCAGACAAAAAGAAAAAGGCGTAACTGTACTTACGTGAGGGAATGAACTACAAGCGCATGAAGCATTGCGAATGACGTAATTTAAGTAAAAACACTGTATAAAACTATTGAATTAAAGCTGTTGATTATATAAGAATCAATATTTTTTCAAATGTATTGCAAAATATTCAGAGAATTACAAATATATAAGTAGTTTGAGAGTGCAGGGAGATCAACTCAGTTGCGTCATTCGCACTGCAACATGGAAGATGGCGGTCGCTGCTGTGCTATTTTGCTGTGGATTCTCTGATGGATCTTTCTTTTCAGAATTCAAGGGTAGTGTAGTTCTTCAGGAATTTTGCTTTAAAAAGTTGAAATAATGTGAACTGAAGCATACACCATTCACTAACAACCTCGCAGCTCAGTAGGTCTGTCTTTAAAAGTATAGAAGTTTTTGTTAATAATCAATTCCCCAATGGAAAAAATGAATGGGATTTTTACTTCCAGTACCAGACTGTTGCTCTCTATTATATTTAACACATTTTATGTTATTTTAGGGATATATGCCACTTACTGATTCCTCCTCAACAATGTCAGTTGTAATTTCCATGCTGGCTTTCTTAGTTTCTGCTAGGCTCTTTGGCTTCAGCGATTCCTGTTTCTTCAGTTTCGGCTCGGGTTTGCTCTCTTTGGCCATTACTGGTTTGGGTGTTGGTGGGTGGTACTGCTTTGCAGGTGGGGGGATCCTGGCAAGAGCAGTTGGGGTTACATGGTGATGTTCTTCCTCCTCTGGTTCATCAGGTGGGATCATTACCTCTGCCTTCACAAAGTATCCATGATACTGAGAGTGCAGCTCACCGTTCCCTGGGCTGGAGGCATTGGTGACCGGCGCTAGCAGCTTGGAAGGTTTGGGTACGGGTTCTACTTCCTGTCTTAATTCCTGTTTGTCTGGTATCCTGGAAGTAGCCTTGGTGACACCCGCTGCAAGGCTTTCGGTAGCAGGGGGGTTGTTTTCTTTGATAGCTTTTTGGGCACTTCTGTTAAAGAAGGGCTTTTTCTTGCTGAGGGGTGGTGAGGGGGGTGGCGTGGGACCCGGGCTTTGGGAAGGTGTCTGGGTTGGGGTGGTGCCTTTGCGATAAAAGTGTGGACTTCCTGATGGTGATTTCTCTTTCTTTTCCTCTGGGGCTTCTTTAATCTCAATGGGCTCACTGGAAAACCGTTGCTTGATATAATCTGGGCCTTTAAAATGGGTATCAGGAATGTCAGAATTAGTATTATATTTTAATCATACTTCATACAGACTCATTGGATTATTTTGGGCATTTTGCCACATTTTTTTTTACTGATAAACACAGGAGTAGAGAGAGAGAGAGAGACAAGAGGAGAAAGAGGAAATCAAGGGGAATGGATGGTAACATTACCCAGGCCAGACTGAAACATTGAAAAAAATAATAATAAAAAAATAAAAAATAAACTTTTCTTAATCATTACTTTTGTCATGTTTTAAAATAAAATATATAAATACCCTTAAAACACAATACATTATGATAAATATACCTGACAAGCAAAATTGCATAAGGGATTAAAGCTAACACTTTACAATAAGGTTCTATTCATTAACATTAGTTAATGCATTACTTATCATGAACTAACAATGAACAATATTTTTGTTCAGCATTTATTAATCTTTGTTAATGTTAATGTACTGTATAAATATACAATTGTTCATTGCATTAATATTATCGTACACTACTTTTAATGTAAAAAATGTGTTAACAAATGAACATTAACCAAGATTAAGAAGTGCTGTGAAAATATTGTTCATTATTATTTCATGTTTAATAATGTAGTTAACTAATGTTAACGAATACATTCTTATTGTAAAGTGTTATCAAATTAAGATGTGTTTTCAGAGAATGTTTCTTGAATTTTTATAAAGCTTGTCTTTCATACCTCACTGGTAAATAGCTCTTAATGTAAATTGTGTTACATTTATGCTTAAAACACGAATAAACAATTTGCCCATGGGGTAAAAAATTAAATAAACTTAATTCAGTATATATTATCTAAGCACAAGCCCTAATATTTTTCTTCTCAGGAAAATATATTTAGTTTAAAGGATGTTTAGATATTTTTTACTGAAAAACAAGACAAAAATACTGATACTGGTCACAGCACTCTCAGACTAAATTAGATTCTTCCAAACAAAAGTTCAGACATAAAATGATTAATATGTGACAAAAAAGACCTTGATACCTCTAAATAAGCTTCAAACATTTTCAAACAAAACATCAAGAGAGCGCTGTTTGCAAATATCTGGCTCAGAATAAACTACCACCACAACAGATGCAATTTCACATTTTCACAGTTTCACAGTCTCAGTCTGTTAGTGTTTATGCAGGGATGGACATTAAGAACTTTTCCACTTGCTTTATGATTCAAGCGTGAGCTTCCAGGCATTCTCCAGATTCTCCATACCACAGATATGGCCAAAGTGGCCTCACAGCTGACATGGGTGGGCTTTCTAGAACTTGCACTGGACTGTGACCAGACCCAGACTCAGACTGCAGCATAAATGACACTCTTTATCAGCCATTTCACAAAGCAGACCACAGAGGTGAGGTACACTAACAGCTCATCTGCTAAGAGCCTTGACGACAAGCTCTTTCCAAAAAATGATACGAGTATGTTTTTAAAAAAAATAAAATAAAAAATAAAACACTCACACACACACACACACACACACACACACACACACACACACACACACAATAACACCTTACAGTTTAGAGAAGGTTATTTTGGGGCAGAAAAGGATGTTTTAATATTAAGAGATTGGCTCTGGGGTAAGCACACTGGGGTATCCGGCTGTAGCTGATATTCAGTTGTAGCTGAATATATGCTGATTTTCAGAACAACAGCACAATTACGAGTGAGATACAGCTATTTAAATAAAAAGTTAATATCGAGTAATTTCCATTCAAGACACAATGGCCAGTTGTTTTTGACTATTTTTACTCTACTTACAAAAAAGTTCCCCAGACTGTCAACTTGACGCCTTTAACGCAGACAATAAAGTGATACAAAAATCAAATTGTCCCAGTGCTGTTAACATACTGTTGCAATCGAAATTATTCAACCCCCCCAAGACAGTAAGGATTTACAAAGGTAAGCTTTTTTTTTTTTTTACTTTACATCTATATCACTTGAGTGACACATTCAAAGTCATAGTATGAATATATAACCTAATATTTGTAAATAGCAGGATTTTTAAAAATACATGTCATAATTATTCAACCCCTATTGCATGTAGCTGTTTCTTAAATATGTAAGGCTACACAAGTAATTGTTTTTAAAACAAAATTAAGTCATCAATCTGCAATGGCACTTATTTAAGTTTTAAAATTTAAGTTTAGCGTTGTAAGCAAAAATGTATTTCTATGCAATTAAAAATAAGCTGTCTCAAAAGCTAATAGAGGAGATAATTTCATTACACAAGAAAGGTCATGGCTAAAAGTACATTTCCAAGGCACTTCAATTTCCAATAGACAACGTTGGCAGCACCATTCATACATTTTTTAAATATGGTACAACAGCAACCTTCTTGGGTTGTGGAAGAAAGCAAAACTTCACCAAGGGAAATGTTGACTTGAATATTCAAGAAGTAGTTAGGAAAGACCTGTGGAGTCCTGGAAGAAGGTTTTATAGACATATGACACTAAACTGAAAATGAGTTTTAGACCCATGTCAGCAGTACGTCTGGAGTAAGATGACAAGGTGATGACAAGAACACCACCATCCCCACAGTCAAGCATGGAGGTGGGTTAGTCCTGTTATGGGGGTCTTTTGCAGCTGCAGGAAACGGCTATCCTGACTATGTGACTGCCACCATGGATTCTTTCAGGTATCAGGCCATTTTGGCATGAAAAATGTGATGCCTTCAGTGTGTAAATTGAAGCTCGGTGATCACTGGAATTTCCAGCAAGACAATAACACCAAGGATACATCCAAGTTATCCAAAATCTGGTTCAGGGATAGGTCGTGGAATGTCCTTAAATGGCCCTTTCAGTCCATCATTAAAATCCCATTGCAAACCTTTGCTGGGATTTCAAGGAAGCAGTGGCAGCACAGAAACCAAAGAATGTCAATGAGCTGGAAGCTTTTGCTCATGAGAAATGTGTAAAAATTCTAATAGAGAGGTGTCCGAAGCCTGAAAACACTTACCTGAAACATTTATTTGCTGTTATTAAGGATAAAGGATGCTCCACAAATGATTGACTTTGGGGGTTGAATATTTTTGACATGACATTTGTGGAGAGAATTAATTATTTTTTATTTTAAAATTTGGGTAAACTGAACTCTTTGTTCTCAAAATCACTCAAATGTGTATTAAAAACTTACATTGACTGTTTACTGAGGTTTTAGTTTATGTGTTTTAATTCACATCACGAGAATGTATTGCTGGTCAGGGGGGTTGAATATTTTTGACATGACATTTGTGGAGAGAATTAGTTATTTTTTTATTTTAAAATAAAATGTAACTCTTTGTTCTCACAATCACTCAAATGTGTATTAAAAACTTACTTTGACTGTTTACTGAGTTCCCATCTATGTTGGGCGCTTATTGGCTGCTTTTCTTTATTATTTGGTCCAAGTCATCAATTTCAAAAACTTTTTGAAAACTTTTTATAATTAAATAAATTAATATGGTGGCACAATTATATTTTTGTCTACAAAACTCATTTCAAACATTTAAGCATACGCCTTCAGATCAAAAGATTTTTAAGATCATGAGAAACATTTCAGTCAAGTGTTTCAAAACTTTTGACTGGTAGTGTGTATACACACACACACACACACACACACACACACACACACACACTATATATACATATATTACATGAAACAAGTCAAACCAAACTTCTACTCTCAACAAGCAGTGAAAGTGCTTAATAAACATCAATCTTGATATTTTAAGAATTAATATTTGGATGGTTTAAATGGAGATTGGAATTTTTACCCATCCCCAATCCCTATTATTTTTATTGTAAGATATACATTTGGTTTTATTGGTTCAGTATAGCAAAATCCAATTATTTTCTTGAACCCCCTAGAACCTCCGGTTAGGAATAACTGATATAATGAATTTCCAATTTTTTTTATTAATTAATTAATGTAAATCAAAATTTGTATTGTGAAATGACTAAATTCAGCATGTTTTACACCAAATAATCCTTTTGAAATTAATTACGTGTGGATTTTACAATGATAAAATCGCTGTTTTATAAGAGAAGGCACGAACAATTTTGCAACAGGTAGGTGTCAGTTTACAGCTCTCCCCATTAATTTGTATGGTATCTGCAAATTAATTTTCAGCTATTAATTTGTCTATTACAGTGGTTCTGAACTATGGGAAGAGAGACGTGTGAGGCCTAGGATCTAGAAACTAGTAACTGGCAATCTTTTCTTTTTCTTTTTGATGTGTCAAAACAAGCTCTTCAGGCACTATGGTTCATTGTATGATGTAATGGACATAAACATGCACGGCTCAATATATGACAATCTTTCATTTGTGTGATATGAACAATATTACTGTCCTGAATTTAAAACAATTTGGTCATGAAGTTCGCCACTGTGACAATTGTTACCATTGACTGGTGGGTATGTCAATAACATTTCTGTGACATTACACTCACCCATATAACGTGTTTTGGGCACAGCATTTAATAATGTGTATTAAAAATCTTTGATGCTTGCCCAGTCTCAAAGCCCATGGCACATGCCTGAGGCACACCTAGCTAGCATACATTCGGTGCACATTGCTCTTCAGAGAAGCAGCAGTACACAAGTCTTGGTGGTAGATCTGCTTGTTTAGGGGGTTGTGTTTTGTGTTATGAATTTGTGCAGCTTCCCTGCTTTTTTGGGGTTTGTGTTAATGTCTAATTTTGCAGCAGCATGTGATACATGCTTGATGCAGCATGCCATGTTTTTCTAATTGTGCAGCAGCAGCAGCATTTTCACATGCTTAACACAGTATGTCTGTGTATGTTCTAGCAGTAGCAAGTATCCGTTGATCTAGTCCACCAAGACCAATATCCTGTCAATATGTCATACCTACAATAACATGCTAACTTCTTCCGAGAGTTGTCATGACTGAACCAAAATTAGTGTATCTCACTAATAAACATTTGCAATTTTGATCTGAATCTATTTCATTTCGGCAATGACATCTTCAAGGTAATTCTTATTAAAGTGGAGTAAAAAACTGACTTGTCCTGGACAACTCTTACCTAAAAAGATGAGCAACAGCACTATCCTAAACATTTTTAAATGTGCTACTCAAGATGGCAGGCCTGTTAGAACATCTCAACTTTTTTCAGAAGATAGAAGACAGAGGTATCATGTATTACACTCTCTCTGAATGCTGTAGTTCACACACAGCTGCCTAAGCGCTGGTGATTCAGCGATATTATTTATGACATGACATAAAATGACATCCTTCATAGTGGACCTTTTGTGTCCTAAACTGCAGGTATAATCCCACAGTGGCTTAACTGTCAGAACAGGTTATTGTACGATTATCTGACAATTGAGTCTAAGCGGCTGCTATTGAAATAAACAATTATGCTTTACTGCAACAGATGGATTTAAAAAAAAAAAAATTCTATTACATTTTATGGGCCAGTTTGTCTGTTTGACACATGCTACTTTGAAACCTTGAAGCCTCTGATTAAAAATTGTTATTCAGAATTTGTTATTTGTTTAACTTCATAAGAAAGATGTCACTGGTCAGCCATGCAGACCTGCGATTGGGGTGGGGGATTGGGATTTTAGGATTCTACTGAGTGTTTGGGAATTATCCTGAAACCATTTGGTAATGTATGGACAAATGCCAAAGGTTTAGTCAGGCTTTATATGAGCAGAGGGGTGGAAGAAACCTTTGCCTCACCGAATTGAGATTAAAGTGATATTATTGAGATTAATGATAAGGAGATGACATAAACCATGCATATACTATGCTTCATTCATTATGGAACATTTCGATAACTCAAAACTCAAAAATTTAAAACAAAATTGTTGGTATTTCTTAATGTTTCCTCTCAAAAACGGGTGATTGGTTTAGAGAAAAAAATAAATGTTACATAATATTGTATATCTGCCTAACATAAGCAACCTGCCACTCATACACTTCCTGTCAGTGTGAGAACATGACCCTCATGTTTTTTCTATAATAATCTGCAGGCAGAAAGTAGTTGGAGCTGGACTGAGAGAGGCAGCAGATAATTTATGCAAATGCTATTCCACCCCTTCACGACTCATTTGCAGTCGCATCTGCTCTCTTTCCGTCGCTTGACAGAGACGCAAAAAAGAGACACTTGACCCAGACACAAAGACGAAGACACAAAAAGAAAGTAATTAGGGAGGGGCGAGAGGGCGGACAAAACGGGTGTGTATGCATGAGAGATAATGAATGTGCGCGTGGGTGACGGAATACCTGGTTGATGGAAGTTGGGGGACAGATCCCTGGCCACTGCTCTGGCGATGTCAGAGTCCTGGCTGGCAGAAAGGGCGGCCTGGTCAGCTGCCTCTGCCTTAGCCCTGGCGTGTGCGGTTCTAGGTAAAGCAATGAGAAAGAGTTGGAGTCAGACAGCTTGGAAGATAAGAAGATATTGGAGGAGGTACATCACTTTAACACTGCCCCTGGCACAATCAGTCACCACCACTGCAATGGCTGTATTTCCACTGTGACACTCACAAACAAACACAAAGTTGCATTCATTGACACATGCTAAGAAACAACTTCAAAACAAATTAGGGATGCACCAAAATGTGTGTGCCGTTACTGCTATCGGATTATTTATAACATCTGCTGATACCGAAACCTCTGTTTGGAGGTCTGGGTTTTTTTAAGCTACCTTGTTTCAAATCACTGTTAACTAATTACACAACTTTGAAAGAAATTTTAAAAATACATTTTCTTCTCTATGTCTCTACATGTCATTTATGTTTCAGAGTAACTGGTCTCGGTTAAAAACAAAACACTGAAACACAAAACACATTATTAACTCACTTTAAAATTCTTAACTCACATTAACTGAATTCTGAATGGTCTCCTGTTAGGCTCACATTCAAATTAGTTGTGTAAAAAGTTGTAAGTAATGGTAGTTTCACCTTGTGACATTCTGGCAGTGCAAAGCTTAAAAATTGCAACTCTGCTGTCATTGTCACCTAAATTAAAGTAATTTCTCACAAGATACATGATATATTTTCTTTTACACACACAATAGGTTAATTGTCCGGCGCGTTTTTTCCACCCCATTTTGATTGACATGAAACAATCTACCTATGTCCGATAGTGCAGATGATTGATGCATCAGTACTACAAATACAGCGAAATATAGGCGATGGCAGTGTTGGGTGTAATTGGATTACAAAGTAATTAGTTAATGTAATCTAATTACTTTTGGATACAAAAGTAGTGTAACACATTGCATTTTAAATTCTTGTAATCAGATGAGCGGAAAAACACATTTTTGCGACAAGTGTTTTAGCGAGTAACTTAAAAGTAAAGTAATTAGTAATGTGATTACTTTTTCAGTAAAATAATCAGTAAAGTAATCTGATTACAATTTTAGAGAAGTCATTAGTAATTTGTAGTGGATTACTTTTTTTTGTAACTTACCCAACACTGGGGACTGGGACATTAAACTGTACAAGATTGTCCTTTTGTCCATATTCAAACATATATTCCATAAAACTTGAATGATAACTCAGAATATTATAGTAGTATAACAATCAGCCAAATAGCGGGTAAATAAGCCATCAAATTCCATTTGGTAAAGCTGAAGTGTGTGATTATTATTAAAAAAAAAAAAAAGCTTTATCCTATCTTAATATGCAGACAACTATAAATAAGCCATTTGTAGGTAGATTCCCCGAAAAGTGTAAACACTGTATCTCTGAAGTTTGCAAATCTTGCCAGTCCATCTGGTGATGCTAGCGGCACAGAAATTATACACTTCAGCTTTAAGAAGATGTGAGTATGAGTCAAAGAGTGCATTTTGCAGCATTTATTAATCTATACAGATATACAGTATGTAAGAGTATTTACATTTTATGTATACAGTATACTGTATAAGGCCTTTATATATTTCTATACACATATGGGGTGACAGGAGCACTAACAGGCACTCCAAACCAGCCTTTTAATTTTAGTTTGTTTCATCCAGTGTAAGCACTTTTGGGGTTACTTATATCAGTCTAAGTGGACTGTTCTTCTTTGAGGCATTGGCCTACTTAAAAAATTCCCATCTCATATGCAGAGTAAAATATGAATGTCAGTGCTGTCTCCTCCCTCATTCCTTGTTAATGATTAACCATTACTACATTGTAAAGTGTTAGCAGGCTTTTAATGACTTGACCCAGCATGAAACATTCCAGACAAAGTACCTTTCGAAGTCCATCCACATTACAACTGTTGTGCTAAGCTTGCTTTTAAGGGATCATAGTCTTCTACTATGGCGTGGAACGTTGTTGTCAGAAGAGCTGTACAAATAAATTAAATTGAATCTAAAGCTCTGGGTGAATTAATTAAACTAGCCAGCTTCCCCTTTTTCTTAAACAAACAAACAAACAAAAAAACAAAAAACAAAGGAGGAAGCTTAAACAAAGCTGTAGCAAAACGGATTGCACAGTATACCTAGTATAGCATAACTGCATTTCACAGATCCAAGAGAACAAGACATATATGGGGCCGATCCTCTGCTGAAATTTGCTGTCATTGTCATAAATGAAACCATAAACAGGAGAAAGACGTACTGCAAGCTTGATTTAGAGAGACTTGTCATGGTGATGTAGCGCTAAAACAAATAAACTGAGAGTCTGGTGCTCATCTAGAGCAAAAGCAGCTCTAATGCTTTGAGAGAGTGGGATTAATGCTTTATTATGGCCCCTGACACTCAGTCCAGCCTGGCTGAGCTTAGTTCCTTGAAGAGATACATCTCCCTCATTGGGATACTGGGCTTCCGAAGACACCGGTCTAAATGAAACGTGTTGCAACTGGGTCTTAAGAGCAAACTTTAGCTTAAACAAAGCTGTGAAATGTACCATGTTAAAAGGAATAGTACACCCAAAATTTTAAATTCTGTCATTATTTATTTATGCTGCAAGTTGGCCATTAATAATATCACACGTAATTGGTTCTTGAGTGTCTCGTAACCAAACAGCATGATGTCAAACCTTCACCATATTTGATCTGAGAGCTGCAGTGGAGGATTATCAGTCAATAATGACTTAAATTTTTTGGAGCTTGACAGCCCATGGTCACTATAAACTGCCATAATATGGAAAATATCTTATTTACATGAAGATTCCTTAAAATTATTTTGTCTTCTATAGAAAAAAAAGGAAAAAAAAAACAGAATACAGGTTTAGAATTACATGAGGGTGAGTAACTAATGACAGAATATTTGGGTGAACTATTCCTTTAAATAAATAACTCTCAATTCTATTGCTTAAAAAAGAAAACACATTAATCAAAACAATAAATATTTAAAATCAATGACAAGCATGGCTTCTCCGAAGACGAGATATGTAAATTTAACATAATATTAAGAGAGCCTCTACAGTACATACTATTCATCAGCCAAGTAATAGGCAGCACCTTCTCTAAGTGTTAATCGCTGGACCTAATGTGATATTTTTTGGAGCCAAAGAACATCTCCTTGGTGACAGATGGAGCACTTGCAGAAATTCTCAGGGTTTTAATTTGGTAGTCTCTTCCCACATTCGCCCACTCTCCCTCTATCATACACAAGAACTCAGATAAAGATGTCAAGTGGAGGCAATCCTGCCTGCTTGAGCCTACAGGGATTCAACACATGTCATGATTCTGATCCTCATCTGTCCAATACACACTGAGGCAAGACATGTCCAGTTGATGCCTAGTTGATATAGTATGATTTTTTACTTATGTGCTAGAAATGCATGCAAATTGATCATTAAAATGGACATTGTTTATCAAATATAATTAAATGTATAGGAATTATACAAAGAAAATTACAAATATAAAATACACTGAGGTTAAATAATTCAGGGAGGAGCAAGAGCCTGGAAAATTGTCCTTTTTAGAAGCTTTATAACATGTGTAAACCTCCGATTACTTTTGCAGCCAACAGATGCACTACATAAAACTTAAAGGGATAGTTCAAACACATGATTTTCTTTCTTCCGTGGAACCAGGAACCAATGTTATTACAGTTCTGGGGGTTTTTAATTGAGTTTTAATTTTTATTTCGTTTTCAATTTCAAATTATTATTTTGTTTAGTTTCAGTTATTTTACCAACCTTGTTTGTTTGTTTTAGTTTAGATGTAGTTTTTCAATTACTTTTAGTTTTAGTTTTATTTTAGTCTATCAATATATTTTAGTTTTTATTTCTATTTCTATTTCAGTTAATACAGATGAGTAAATGACTTGGCAGGGGACAACTTTGTGTAATGTTCTTTAAATTAAAACTATTCCCTATCCAGTCCAGATTACACATATGTCTACATAGTGTATAGCTAGGCTGATGTACAACATGCTAAGGACCAAGAAGGACTTACAAATGTGGAGATACACTCACCGACCACTTTATTAGGTACACCTGTACACCTACTTATTCATGCGATTATCTAATCATCCAATCGTGTGACAGCAGTGCAATGCATAAAGTCATGCAGATACAGGTCAGGATCTTCAGTTAATGTTCACATCAACAATCAGAATTGGGAAAAATGTGATCTCATTGATTTCGACTGTGGCATTATTGTTGGTGCCAGACGGGCTGGTTTGAGCGTTTCTGTAAATGCTGATCTCCTGGGATTTCAGCAGCTACAGTTCTGCTGAATGCACAACACGTCGAACCTTGAGACGAATGGGCTACAACAGCAGAAGACCACGCTGAGCTTTCTGTTCTTGGCTGACAGAAGTGGAACCCCACGTGGTCTTCTGCTGTTGTAGACCATCTGCGAAAAGATTTGACATTTTGTGCATTCTGAGATGCTATTCTGCTCACAACAATTGTACAGAGCGGTTATCTGAGTTACCGTAGCCTTTCTGTCAGCTCCAACCAGTCTGGCCATTCTCCGTTGACCTCTCTCATCAACAAGGTGTTTCCATCCGCAGAACTACCGCTCACTGGATGTTTTTTGTTTTTGGCACCATTCTGATTAAACTCTAGAGACTGTTGTGGGTGAAAATCCCAGGAGATCAGCAGTTACAGAAATACTCAAACCAGCCCGTCTGGCGACAACGATCATGCCACGCTCGAAATCACTGAGATAAAGTTTTTTTCTCCTTCTGATGGTTGATATGAACATTAACTGAATGTCCTGACCCATATGTGCATGATTTTATGCACTGCACTGCTGCCACACGATTGGCTGATTAGATAATTGCATGAATAAGTAGGTGTAGATGTGTTCCTAATAAAGTGGTCGATGAGTGTGTGTATCCCTTTGTTTTATGAACAGCAGTGGATGATGTGATTAAATAAACGAATGCATTTATCTTGAAACATTGAGCACATAACCAAACATTGTGGGCACATGCACATGAAACTCCTGGCCAGTAGGTGACATGTTTGCCATGCAACAGATAGAGACATTTAAAGAAACAAAAACAATTTTGTAACATGCACAACTCCAAGTAATAGAAACGAAAACTAAAAATATTTTATGATCATTTCTATTTCGTTTTAATTACTTCTGAAGCAATGCATGATAGTTTCAGTTTAGTTTTAGTTTTTTGGAAAATTTAAGTTTTATTTTTAATTTAGTTTTTCTAGGTTATTTTTTGAAATATTGTTTCAGTTTTAGTTTCAGTTTCAGTTAACTATAATAACCTTGCTAGGAACCTCAGTCACCATTCACTTTCATTGTATCTTTTTTCCATCTAATGGAAATGAATGGACTCTTTCTGCCTAAAATCTCTTTTTGTGTTCCACTGAAAAAGTCATATAGTTATTGAACAATATGTCCTGTAGATGAGTTAATATAAATTATGACATAATTTAAATTTTTGGGTGAAAATGATCCCACATAGCGAGGGGAAATCTTAGACCCCGTTTTTTGGTCAGGTGAGACAGATCGCTGTTTACACCTGGTCACTTAGAGTGACTTTGGAGGGGAGGGCACTGTTTTATGACGAGTTACATCAGTCACTATGTCAGTGTGTTACTGCATGATATTAAAGCACAACAAAGTCAGAAAAGGCAAAGAAAGCACGGAAAAAAAATTATGCGCTGTTTCTCCCAGATGCGGTTGAAATTTAATCTAAGCACAAATGCAACGTCAAGCAGATGTATCAATTATTTTAGTGGATTACCTGTATTAAAAAGCTTCCGGTGTTTGTGCTTCTCATCTGTTTTGATATCAGACACACTAAAGAAGATCCATGAAGCTCTCGTGATTGTGTATGTACTTGCTTTTTTAAATTTTCTGATCGGACGGTTATTTTCTTTTAAAGCCGCTCGTAACCGGCAACGTTTATACTCTTGTTTTAGTACAGCGACTGATTGACAAATGAGGGTTCTCACTTCACTGCTGCTGGGACACATACTGGACGGATTAGCGTTTACACCTCAAATGTGATGTGGACACATGCGTTTTTGACCACATACATATGTGGTTTTTGTGATCTGATCACAAATTGTTTTAGACCCCGTTTAGACCTGTATTTAGTGCTGACCACATGTGATCGGTTCACCCGAAATGCATATTAATATCAGTTCGAAACAGGGTTTGACCACATTCCTATGTGGTTTTTGTGATCCGATCACAAAACATTTTAGACCTGGTTCAGACCTGTATTTATGGCTGACCATATGTGATTGAATCACCCGAAATGCATCTTAATACCAAGTGGAAACTGGGTCTTTTAAAGCAGATTACCATGGAAGAAAATATTGTTCTACATAAACTGTTGTGGAAGACTCTTAATCTGTGCAGGTAATCCCATCCATTAAAGCTTTGAACAGATCTAGAGATTCTGACAACAGGACAAAATCTTTTATATGAAATCACCTTTTTTTTATATATATATAAAATCAACTCACAACTTAAATGCTATTGTAGGTACCACTTTACAATACAGTTCTATTTGTTAACATTACTTAATGCACACAATCTGGTAACTAACAATGAACAATAATTTTTTATAGCATTTATTCATCTTGATTAATGCAAATTTAACAAAATTCTATTGTTCGTTGTTAGTTCATGTTAGTTTATAATGCAATAACTGAAGTTAACGTAAAGCCTACAACTATTTAATGTTGAACATGTACTGTTTACTGTATGTCGAAATTAACATCAACCAAGATTAATAAATGATGTAAAATCATTGTTCATTGTTAATTCATATTAAATGTTGCATTGACTATGTTAACATACACAACCTTATTGAAAAGTGTTATCATATTATAAAATTAAAACAACTACAAAATGTACTATGGTGAGTTTTTTGGTTAAAATACCATAGTTACAACAGTTACTGTATTTTTTACTATAAAACTGTGGTGCCTGGGTATTAGCCACCACTGTAATAAAAAAATAAAAAATACAGAAAGATTCTTACACTGTATGGAGATCCCATATCAATTTATTATGGTTTTTAACAACAATGACTGGGTTAACTATGGTATATTGCTGGATCTTAATTTTTGCTTTTGCTTTAAAGCATAGGATAAACACACACACATACATTAAACCTGAGTGCTCTAACAGATGATAACGGACGCAGACTGGCTACTGTATCAGTGACGGCTGCAAGACTATATTCTTGTCTCTGGTGAGAAGCCAACTCCTGCTTTGCCTTATTTAGTCACACTGCACACTGACACATGTGTGAAAGAGCACACAGCTGAGAACCCGCTCTCTCTTTCTCTCCTTCTCATTTTTTGCCAGACTCTTTCAAGACAAGCCAAAGCCCTTTCCAACTCTCCACACATTCCCTGGGCCCTCACAGTGCTTGTCACTTCTCTCCATAACAATCTTCAAAGGCACTGAGAGATATTTAATTCATCCTGTAGCTCTGGGACATATTACTGTTTCATTAGCTACATGGACTGTGCAACCCTCATTATAGAAATCTTTCATTAAAATTAATATTCTATCAGAATCAGGCACAAGTTAATGAATTAATTCTGTTAAACAACAGGACAAGGACATGGTTCTTGTGCTGACAGAGTGAAGGAAATAACTTCATTAAAGGAAATGTTAAATCAATAGAAAAATAAATAAAAAATAAATAAATAAATAATATTTTGCTTGAAGTTAAAGGGTTAGTTCATCCAAAAATGAAAATTCTCTCATAATATACTCACCCTCATGCCATCCCAGATGTGTATGACTTTCTGTCTTCTTCTGAACACAAACAAAGATTTTTGGAAGAATATCTAATCTCTGTTGGTCCTCACAATGCAAGTGAATGGGTACCAAAACTTTGAAGCTACAAAAACACGAAAAGGCGCGTAAAAGTAATCCATATGACTCCAGTATTTTAATCCATGTCTTCTGAAGCAATTTAATAGATTTTGGGTAAGAACAGACCAAAATATAACTCATTTTTCACTGTACATTTTGCCATTGTAGTCTCTAGGCACGATCATGATTTCAGGCTTGATAACACTTTCTAGTGTTTGACGCATGCACAGAGTGCTAGATGATGCTATAGGAAGTTTAACTGAGCTTGAAATCATGTTTGCCAAGGAGACTGCTGATGTCAAGATGTACAGTGAAAAATGTTTGAATCGCTTCAGAAAACATGGATTTAACCACTGCAGTCTTACTTTTATGCTGCCTTTATGTGCTTCTTTGGAGCTTCAAAATTCTGGTCACCATTCACTTGCATTGATCTACAGAGCTGAGTTATTCTTATATAAATCTTTATTTGTGATCTGCATAAGAAAGAAAGTCATACACATCTGGGATGGCATGAGGGTAAATGATGTGAGAATTTTCAATTCTGGGTGAACTATTCCTTTAATGAAGCCTACATTGAAAAACAAAAATGTTAACCTAGAAAATGTGCTTCTGCTTCATGTGGTAACATCTAAATTAACTGACAACATCACTGAATCAAACTAAATACATTAGGTTATACCAACAAGACCAATTTTAAAAGTTAGATTGGGTAGAAAGAGCTCCTTAAGGTAAAAATTACAGGTTGCCACATTTTACAGTGTAGGACCATTACGATTGTTTGCATTCTGAAATTTTCATGACAATTAAGCACCCCCACCTCATTCTCATTACCATAATGCAATATATCCCAAGGATGCATGCTTGCGTTCAAACAAAACTGGTCAAAGTACAACTCTGAATGCAGGGTTCTCAAGATGTATTTTTCTAAGCTTTAAACTACGTTGAACTTGCCACAGTGTCTCACGGTGTATACTTCAATTATCTTAATAATTATATTCATTATATATTATATTTATAATTATTTATGTATAATTATTATTAAGTCCGATTCACATTCTTTGTGCATATCGCCACCTACTGGACAGTAGGGGCTTCAGGTGATGTAGATCGCAAAGTATGAGGGAATTATAATGCAAAAATACAAAATAAGTAAATACAGAAGCACTCTCGTTGTGGAATGAGTCAGAGCTCTTTAAAGGAAACACCCCGTGTTACATCTTTAATGCAGTTATATTTAATGCGTTATAGCTTTATTAAAGTTCAAATAATACAGAAGCAGATCATGTAAATAACTACAAACTCCGAAACTGGCATTTCTCTGTGCGGTCAGCGCCTCTTCTATGAGTTGCGTGAATGTCTTGATCTAAGGGGGAGAGACTGAAACTGCACACTCTGTCGTGGGAACGCTCATATCTCGAGCGTGAACGCTTAATGCAGCTAGATTATAACGTGATGGCTCGCGACTTATTGAATCATAATATATGTCACAGTGCATTTCTTATCGTGCAGAAAATTGGCAATACGCAGCTTTATTAATAAGAGAGAGTTTGTTTTTTTCTGAGTTAAAGATGGATTGAAGTGAACAGAAAGGTGAGAGAGGGTAGTCTTCACCCCATTATACACTGCAACAAAATATGTTTTGGCTTGTTTTCCAATATGAATATCTAAAACTCCTTTAAAACAATGTACATTTACTTTAGCAGCTATACTGCAAAAAAAAATTGTTATATGAGAATGTTGAATATAATATTAAAAATACAAATATTTTAAAATATCTAAAAATCCTTTAAAAAAGATGCATTCACCTGAGAGGCAGCATATAAGATATTTAGACTTGCTTTTAGAGAATAGATCTTAAATATAAGTTTATTTTGTCTTTACTGCACTCGCAGAAGTATAATCAAGTGAAAAAAATACACTTATATACAAAATACACTTATTTAAGATACATTCTCTTAAAGCAAGTCTAAATATATTATATGCTGATTCTCAAGTAAATGTATCTTATTTAAAGAATTTGTAGACAATTTTAAATGGAAAATAAGACAAAAAAACTTGATAACAATAGGATTTTTTGCAGTGAATTTCTTTACTTAATTAAACTTAATAAAACGTTTTTTTTTTCTTTAATTCAGTGAATGTAATTTAGAGGTATTTTTAAAAGATGATTTTGTCCTCTTTATTGTTAGTAAGCACGTTTAATACACTCTTTTAAGTCAGGCACAAGCTGAATAATCGGTTAAGAGCTAATGATTAATCATTGCAATAATCGCCAAATAGTCGAATAATCGTTCTAATAATCGTTAGATTAATCGATTATCAAAATAATCGTTAGTTGCAGCCCTACTGGACAGCGATGAGAATTTAAATAAAAAAAGGAACCTAAATATTGATCTGTTTCTCACCCACACCTATCATACAACTTCTTAAGGAAGCACTGGATTTAACCACTGGAGCCATATGGATTACTTTTATGCTGCCTTTATGTGATTTTGGAGCTTCAAAGTTCTGGCCACCATTCACTTGCATTGTATGGACCATCAGGGCTGAGATTCTTCTAAAAATCTCTGTTTGTTTTTAGCAGAAGAAAGAAATTCACAAACATCTGGGATGGCATGAGGGTGAGTAAATGATGAGAGAATTTTCATTTTTGGGTGAACTATTCCTTTAAGGTAATAATTGCAAGTTACCTTTTTTTAGTGTGAGAAAAAAAAGTGTGGGGTAATTTTTAGAAAGAAGAAACGTCTGAAGAAATGAAACTCTAATGAAACTAAAATCAAATTTATTATGTGCCTCAGAGTGAAAGCACATTAAAATTAATTAAGGTGAGAAACCTCTGCCACTTCAGAGTAAGGGTTCAACAGTACTTTATACAAATGATAGCACTAGAACCAGAGGTACCACTCAGTTCAGATGGCAACATTATTGTCACTTTAACACCCTGATCTTCACTACCTGCTTGAGCTTGCAGACATTAATGTATACATTTCATTCAACCATCTGTGTAGATTAAATTAAAGAAAAATACTATTTTGTGGTTTTATGATGTGAGAAAATGCCTATAGTTGTGTTTAAAAACTAATTTTGGACCTTTACTTCATTAGTTTATGTGCGACTTTGTGTTAAATATGAACAGAGCCATGGAGACCTAAACAACTGACTGTAATTCATTCCCAGAGGTATGAAGCAGCTTCTTCTCTGAAAACACATTTGGCGTTTGATTTACACATAACACAACATCACATAGTTACATAAGCAGCTCCTCTGCACTTTATGACCAACCCCTACCCTAACCTGTGCTAAACTTCTCTTAGGACAATAAAGGCCCTTTTCGTTTTTGTAATAAACAATAATGCATAAAAGTATTTGGGGATGAAATTCCAGTGAAGTGTGAAGCGAATTCCGTTTGAACGATTATAAACATTGTGACTGGAGCCCCTGATTCCTCTGTGACTTCATTCAGCACATCCTGCATTGATTATTTGATCAGGATAAGAGTTATGGCTGGGGGGCATATGATGGCACTCATGCAAAAAGACTATTCATACAGGGCTCTTCTGCACAATAGCTGCTCGCCTGTTTCACTAGTCACATCCCTTCTATGTGTAACGCTCAAAAAACTAATTCATTACCTTTACTTAATTTAAAGAAAGTTTTAACAAGCAATTTAATTAAGTTATTTCTAATTTATTCCACTTCATTAAACCAAAATAATTTATTTGGATTTGGTCAAATCAATTTACTATAGTTGGTTTAACTCAACTTTATTAGGTAAATCAAACATAATTCTATTAATTTCCTAAGATTTATTTAAATAATTGTTTTATGTTAGTTCAAATTACTTTCATTTGTTAATCACTAGAATTAGATAAGCAAGTGTGAGAACAGTGAAACTGCTGCACTGTCAGTTTGATAGCAACTGCTTAAAGAAATAAGCAGCATTCAAATCAAACATAATTTGATAATACAACCCTCCTCAACCTAAGCACAAGCACCAGTCTTCACCGCAATGGTAACCCCCCAGACTCCAGCCAAACAAACACTACTTTAAAAATATGACAAACAGAACAGTAAGCATGAACAAAACTCATCCTGTTCTTATCATGCTCAAAGATGCATAAAACAACAGTTAAGTTTCAACATTAACTGTTTCCATCCAGTCCCCTGCAAAGCATGATGGGAAATCAAAATCCCCTGGCCAGTTTAATCAATGCTAAAAAAATATTCATGTAGACCTTTGGATTAAGTAAACTTAAATTTTACAAATGTAATTGAATTTAACATAATGAATTGAAGTTAAGACTAAATGTTCTAGAATTGAGTTGCTTTAGCTAATTTTAATTAAGTAAAGTGAACAACCTGCAAAAATCCTTTTTCACATGAGGGCAAATGAGCAGGTTTGCAGCTCTTAGTGTGCAGCATGCATGGGTGATGTTGATTTGAGGAATGCAGTTATTGTGAGTGATAGGTTAGATTAAGAATTTTATGTCAATCAAAACTGGGTTTATTTTCAACATGAAGAAAGAGAAATAGAAAGAGAGAGAGAGAGAGAGAGAGAGAGAGAATGAGATATGCAACAAAAAGTCAAGATGTTGTCCCGTAAATATACAATGGCCCCCAAAAATGTTTTGGACTTTTAAACCGGTTGAAGCTCATTGACCCCAACCATGGGACTGACTTAATTTTGCATACATTGGTTCACATTTACTAAATAGTCTACTCTCCAAAAATGTTAATAATGTTGGCAAATGATACATCTGTATATTTGTCAACATTACTAACATTTTTGAACAGTACACTAAATAGTAAATGTGAATGATTTTAAGCAAAGTGAAGTCAGGCCCATGGGTGGGGTCAATGAGCTTCAACAGGTTTAACAGTCCAAAATATTTTTGGGAGCATCAACAGGTTTTAAACCACAGTTAAAAATGTGTATGAATGTCTTTGTATTATATACAAGACATCAATCCAAGTGGCATTTATTTGAAAGAAATATAGTACAAGCAAACTTTTCAAATGATAAAAAGTAGATATTTTGTTCAAATAAAGTATATGAAGATTTGTTTTGGTTGTCAAATGTTAATTGAATATGTCCACAGTTAATCTGACGATAATCCCCTGTGGTTACTCTGCTAGGACACCTGTGAACTAGAGTGGAACTGACTTCCTACATTCACTTTATATTACCATGACACAATTTGCTTAAAAGTAATTGCACAAACAGTTCTGAGAAAAGCTATAAAACTATTTGTTTGCAGATGCCACTTGGTTTGATACAAAATACAATGACATTTTGGGGCCACTGTATAATGCAATTGTTCGAGTGTTGTAGGATTGATCTGGGGGAAGCATTAACCTTGAGGTGGCAATTTCAACTTTCGTTCGGGCAATGGCAGATGCTCGTATGGCTCCTTCCACAGCACGGTCCACTTTCTGCCTCGTCTTGGTGTTCTTTAGGGGAATGAGCTGCTTCTTGATGCCACGCACCAAAACGTTATTTTTGTACTTCCCCTCTTCTTTTGTCCCATCAGGGAACATTGTGCACCCGTAGCCATGCCGTTTGTTGTTCAACCACTCCCCTTCATATTTCATCCCATTGGATCGCTCGCTGACACCAAAACCATTCCGCTTGTCATTCTTCCACTCGCCATTGTATGACTCTGTAGTGGTAGCATCGACGTTGTCCTCTGCTGGCATGTACTCATCAGCCACCTCTCCGTCACCAAAACTTACAGTGGAGTTTGCATCACTGGAGCTGATGCGGCTCATAGTGGCATCACTACGCGCTGAACTGCGTTTGCTGGATATGGAGGAGCGGGAGTCAGACTTCCTCAGCTGTTTGAGGCTGCCAAACAGCGAGCCCCGTCGGAAGAGGCCCTTTTTTTTGCCAGAGCCCACCTCGCTGTCACTGTGGAAGTTCAGGACAAAACCGCCACGGGTGCCAGCAGGGCTGTCTGACATGTGATCATGCAGAACGGAGCCGTTACTCTGCTCACTGCGCAGGGAGGCCAGTGAGGTGCGGAGCGGGGAGCGGATGACAGTGGCCATGCCATAAGGCACGCTCTGACGTACACCATAACCATGCCGCATGCCGCCCATCCACTGGCCCTGGTATGTACCTGGCAAAGGGATTAGGGAGACTTCAGTCTAGATATTACATAACACATAATACAGGGATAACAAACAAAAGCAAACACCAGAGGAACTAACATGTCTGGGTGCTTTGATGTTTTTAGTCAAGTTTTTTGTTCATTGAGGTTATACGCTGATTTCTGAATCAGAGAAAGCAATATCACAATGAGAACTAATCACAATGTTTAAAAATTTAAAACACTTCTTGCACACATGAATACTGAAAACTGAAATATTATTCAGTGGTGATGATGTAGTTCCATTTCTTATTTTAAGGTTTGCACAATGTACTCTATTAAAAAGACTGAATGACTTTAAGCACAAAGACAGTTTACAGGAGGGAAGAATCCAGACTGATCACATGATGACGACTGCTAGTAATTCGGTAGTATGGGGTTGATTTAAGTGTACACATTTTTAATTCTCTAATCATTTACTCACTTTCATGCCATCCCAGATGTGTATGACTTTCTTTCTTCTGCTGGACACACATGAAGATTTTTAGAAGAATATTTCAGCTTTGTAGGTTCTTTCAATGCACAGGAATGGTGATAAATGCCTTTGAAGCTCCAAAAATCACATAAAGGCAGCATAAAAGTAATCCATACAACTCCAGTGGTTTAATATTTAAATCTTTTTTAACTATAAATCTCTTCTTTCACTTTCAGAATGCGAAAAAGGGGATTTATAGTAAAAATGACTTAAATATTGATCTGTTTCTCACCCACAACTATTATATAGCTTCTGAAGACATTTAGCCAGTGGAATCATATGGACACTTTTATTTGGCCTTTATGTGCTTTTTGGGGCTTGAAAGGTCTGGTCACTATTCACTTGCATTTTATGGACCTAAAGAGCTGAAATATTCTTCTAAAAATCTTTGTTTGTGTTCTGCAGAAGAAAGAAAGTCATACACATCTTGGATGGCCTGAAAGTGAGTAAATGATGAGAGAATTTTCATTTTTGGGTGAACTATCCCTTTAAGAATGGAAACATTTCTGGATCATATTTCACCCCAAAATCAAAAGAAAGAAATAAGAAATTATATTTTGCTTAAAATTGATGGTGTATTTTAGGAATGTTAAGATTTTTTGCAATGTGACATTATTATCATGACAATACACACACTATTCTTATTACCCTAATGCACAAAATCTCATTCTAATTACTGTAATGCAAAACATAAATTGTGGCATATTATTGAAATTCTATAATTGGCATACTACACACATTTATATTAAAATATATAAGTAAAAAAATAATGTATACATCATGGTTGTATCTGTTATACTTTCACAGATTTGCAGATTTAAATAATAATAATAAAAAAAATTATTACAAATTTAACGTATTACAGTAACGAGAATCTAATGAGAATTAATAATTGAGAATAATATATGTAAAAAAAAAAAAAAAAAAAAGAACATTAAAAAAAAAAATACTAATAAGACCACATTATACTATGATGTCACAATGAAAAAAAATCTGAATTAGGTTCTAAAATAAGATTTATTTTATTTTTTATTTTTTTATTTTAGGCTGAAACACAAAGTTTTGGTGAGATTTACCCTATTATAAGTTTAATACTCTTTATTGTCTAAGTAGTAATACATCTAGGCCAGTCTGTCAGACCTAACAACTTCAACAGCAGAGCCAGCACTATTTTAAAACATAGAAGTAACCTGAGACATTGTGAAGTTTATGGCTCCAGCCAACCATAACTTTTATTTATATATTTACCTATTTATCCACTCATTCTTCCTGATTCTGCACATGTCATATCCTCAGTGGTAATGCTTAGAAGCTTATATCCTATTAGGTAAAGAGGCCAAATGGAAATTACTTATGATTTATGGAGTAACAAAGAGCCTCTGCCTCAGCAACCCTATTTTCAGGATTTTTTGCAGAAGATGAAAGTGAGTTATGAGTAAGTGGTAATGTGTGACCCTACTCTCTAAAAATTCTACACCAGGCCTCTGACACCACCAATAGAACTTCATTGTTCCTGCCAAAATCTTGTCTAAATGTCAAATTATCTGGGTTTAAAATGTTATTTTTTACAAGACTTCATAATATAGGCCTACTATGAAATGTAAGTGTTATTCCAATGATGTTGCATAATAACTTTGCTCAAAGGCCATCTCTGTACAAATGGACAAAATATTTAATTACATTTTAATAAACCAATTTCTTGCTGTATGATGGTCTGTTTTGACTATAATTACCTTTCACTGTTTTTTAATATTTAATTATTTTCAGTAACAGGTTAATCTTACAAAAGTAATGTGAATAAGTAAACTATCAAGTAAGAGGTGGTACAGTCTACACTTTCCAACTTCACACTGCCTGAAAAACAAAAACAAAAACAAGGATTATTTTATTTTATTTTCCAAATATATGCCCATTTTGCTTTTTAACTTTCATTAAATTAAAATGGTGCCACAATTTTTTAACAGAGAAAAATTTTCTGACAAAATATTAAAAAAGAGACATGAACTTGTCTGCTGGTCTTGTTGACAAGAGCTTTAATTTGACATGTTGTAGATGTAACTATTATTAGCCATGACCTCTGTGAGCAACTACTGCTGACCAGTCCAGTTATAGGCTATGTCATACATCAAATCAACTTTGCATAAGTAAACTACTTAATACATCTTTATTATTTAGGGCCAAAATGTAATAGTCAGACAGTAGAATTAAAGAAAGAGAGAGAGAGAGAGAGAGAGAGAGAGAAATAAAAAAGCCAAAAACAAAATCTTTTTCGTTGAAAAAAAATAAAAATAAAATAATAATAAAAAAAAAATTTAAAAAAATGAAATCCTTTCACAAAACCGAAACATCCTTTCATCCACCATGATCATTCTGCACTGATAACGCATTAACTGTGACTGCTACATTATTAGGCCACATTGTCATATACACAAGTATTTACAGAGCATTAAATAGGTCAAGTGATGTTTAGGTGAACTCACCCCCATCCCCGTACGTCTCGACCCCGTATCCGTCCTGCAATCCATTACTCCATGTGCCTTCATACCTGGCAGGTGTATTGAAACTCTGGCGAACCCCATACCGACCCTTAAATCCGTGACTCCACTCTCCGCGATACAGCCACCTCCCCTTCGACTCCACGCCGAGCCCGTGTCGCTTTCCTTGTGCCCAGTAGCCCTTGTACGTATTCCCACTGGGCCAGGTGTACACCCCGACTACCTCAAACCCGTTGGACCAGGACCCGGAGTATTCGCCCTGGCCCTTCGGGCCGGTGCAGATGCCGTGTCCGTGGGCTTTTCCATCCTCCCATCCACCGCAGAAAGTGCCGCCATCGTCGAAGTCAAACCGTCCGCCCGTCATTCAGATAAAGGGTTGAAATTAAAGTGTTTGTGTCTCGACGGTCGTACCTCGGATGCTGGACGATAAATAAAGGGAGAAATGTCACAATGCGAACGCGGTGATGCGATGTGGTGGTGTCTGGTGGAGATGGCTTAGTGCGCGCATTGGTGCGAGTGTTGGCGGTGAGTGAGAGGGAGGATCGCGCACAGGCGCCGGAGCCACACGCGCTCGCTGTCACTGTCGCCGTTCCTGGCTTTTTTATGATCCTCTCCCCCCTGTTCGCTTCACAGGGAAGGAGAGAGAGAGAGAGAGAGGAGACAGCAGCCCAAAGCCAGGGGAGAGACACCCAGTTGCTGACGTCAGTTGTATAGCCACGCCCCTCGCGTTGGACCATATTCATATTTGTTGCACATACTACAGAAACTGTAGCAGACAGACAGACAGACGTATAGACAGGCAGACAGGCAGACAGACAGACCTATAGACAGGCAGACAGACAGACAGACAGACAGACAGATAGATAGATAGATAGATAGATAGATAGATAGATAGATAGATAGATAGATTGATAGTTAGATAGATAGATAGATAGATCCTTAAAGGTCACCTGGAGAGAAGAGGTGTCCAAGCCACACCAGCTGACCACTGGTGTTTCTCAGGGATCAGTGCTTGGGCCCCTCCTCTTCTCAATCTTCACTACATCACTTCGACTGATACTTAAGGCAAATGGCTTTTCCTACCACTGCTACGCTGATGATACACAGCTCTACCTGCCATACCAGCCTGATGACCCCACCGTCCCAGCTCATATCTCTGGCTGCCTGGATGAAGGAATGTTATCTTCAGCACAAACTTGCTAAGACAGCACTCCTTGCGATCACAGCCAACCCGTCTGTAGACCAAAACTTCACTGTTCATCTTGGTTCAACTACACTTACGCCAACCAGGACAGCCCAGAACCTGGGAGTGGTGGTCGAGGACCAAATTAACTTCACACATCTCATCAACCTCCCGAGCTTGCAGGTTTGCTCTTTACAAAATCAGGAAAACCAGACTTTTCCTGTCTGAATATGCAACACAGCTCCTGGTCCAAGCGCTGTTCATTTCAAGAATAGACTACTGTAATGCTCTGTTGGCCGGCCTCCCAGCTAGCACGATTAAGCCACTGCAGATGGCCCAGAGTGCTGCAGCATGTCTGGTTTTTAATCAGCCAAAAACGGCTCACGTCAACCCACTCTTGATTTCACTCCACTGGCTACCTGTAGCTGCCTGCATCAAATTCAAGGCTTTGACTCTGGCCTTCAGGACAGCCTGGCACACTCTTACTTCAATTCACTCCTCCAGGTCTATGTCCCAACTCGCTCTCTGCAGTCAATGAACGAGTGGCGCCTGGTGGTCCCATCGTAAAGAGGCACTATAATTTACTTTCTCTGTTCCTCTGTGATGGAATGAACTTCCAACCTCCACACGATCTGCTGATACCATCTCAACACACAAGAACCAGCTGAAAACACATCTGTTCCGTGAGCACTTAACCAATTCACATTATTAATCGCACTTAATATTTAACTATATATATATATATATATATATACTTCTTTCTTCTATGCTGCTAGCTTCTATACTACTCCAGCCACGTTGAGAATTTGGCAGTGTGATACTGCAGATATTGTTGACTTTTGTATGACAAATTGCTTGCTGTGTTTCTTATTTGTAAGTCGCTTTGTATAAAATATGTAATATAATATTTGTATATAAATGACCAAATGTAGATAGATAGATAGATAGATAGATAGATAGATAGATGGATAGATGGATAGATGGATAGATAGATAGATAGATAGATGGATGGATGGATGGATGGATGGAGGGTCAAACGGACAGACAGACAGACAGACAGGCCAGTCAAACATATCTTAGTTACTTACGTAGCAAAGATTAGATATCACATTGTTGACAGCTATGTTGAGCGAATTGCAAAATAAATTTTGTCATGGTAAAAATGGGCTGCAAGAGGACCTTGAGATTTATGGATCTGGCATAGACTTTTACTTTTCTTCTGCCAACAGGCAGACCAGTTTGGACCACCAGTCCACAATTAAGTCTATAATTATGCTGCATTACCTGGGGCATAACTGTGCTGTAACACTGTAACTACTAAAGAAAACAGTAGCAATGTTGTCACAACAAAACAGTCGGCCACTGTCATGATCAGATGTGGCCAGGTTTGTCTGATGGATTTATGACAGCTTTAGTGGTGGTAATGATTGGCCACCCCACTTGTTACCAAAAATAGATCCTGAAAATGCATTATCTCTCTATGTTATACATATATTTATTTGTTGGTTAAAAAAGAAGAAAAAACAACGAGGACTAAAATAATAAATACTAATACTAAATAATAAAATAGACAATACTTATCTAAAACGGACTTATTAGATATTATCCAATGTAAAATACTGAGTGGGAGTAGGCTACAGTATATAAATACAGGTACATGCAACATAAATATCAAATAAATAACCAACATCTATTAAGTCCTATTAGGCAACAGAGCTGAAAATAGTCTATCATATCTCAAGATTAACCCATGTTGCCCTGCTCAGTTTCTATAAAGACTGAGTACTCAGATAATGGCAGACAGCTGATGAAAGATGAATGAACTTGTGCATTGCAAAAGGTGACAAAGAACGTCATCAGTCCTCAGAATAGAAACTCAGATCCATGTGGACAGTATTTTACAACAACGCTAATACAATGAACGCAGAGGTACATAGCCTACTGTTGTAGTAAGTGTTACTTATGTACCTGGAATCATACAACTAACACTAGAGACTTGAGAATCCATGTGAGACCAGGTGACAACTAGAGCATTCAGATTTTACACAAAAATCGTAGTCATGTCAGAAAATACTGATTTTCACTTAATTTGACTTAAATCAGTTTTTTACCCATTGTATTCAATGTAATGTTTTAAATTAAAGCACGTTCTTGACATTTTAAATGATTCTTAGTAACAGGTGTTGTGTGTGAGTTGGAAATACAACTCTCGCAATGTATTGGTGCAACAATGAATGCGAATAGTGACTATTCTTCTTGTTTGTGCAGTCTCGATGCACCTCTCGATGCCCACATTCACTATAATAAAAATTTCCTTTCAGTGTTGGGTAAGATTTCAGTCAAGATTAAATTGTGTGACCAGTATGACATTCGTGAAATAAAAATGGCAGAAGAAAGCAAGACAGCAAATAACAGAATATTATTATATGTTAATCTAGAAAAATAAATGTGTTAATCTACAAATGTAATGTATTAAAAGAATTGTGAGTTGTTCTGTTAAAAGTAAAAAGATTTAAAAAAAAAGTTATTTCAATAACAATTTACAATAAGTTTGTATATGTTAATATTAGTTAACACAATAGTTAACATGACCTAACAAAGAACAAAAATGTTTACATGCATTTATATCTTGGTTTATGTTAATTTCTACAGATACTAGTAAATTTTGTAATTTAACATGTACATTTAATAAAAAAACTATATATATATTCAGTTGATTTGTTTGTTGTATTCAAAGATTTTTGTTTATTTAAAGCTTTTTAAAAGTTTTTTAAAAGCTTTCTTTTAAGCTTAACGTAACCCTATCAAGTGATTTTAATAAGTGTTTTGTTTTTACTAAAATAAAAAACTGTAACATTAGATTTATTTTGCTGTAAAAAGTACTTTTTCATTGTTAGTTGATACATACTGTATTAACGTGTACAGGACCTTAATGTTGTTTCTTTATGTCTCTATAAGACATGTATCTGCTTGCTCTAAGACGTTTTACCCCAATTTACCACAAGGTGTCAGTGTGTGCTTGGTACATTTCCCATTGTGCATTGAATTCACTCAAAAAGGCCACTTATTGCTTTAGAAACATCAAGATAATCTATTAATACATATTTCCCTTCTTGTGCCTTATTTTGTCACTGGTTCCAAATTTATTGCCATGTCCAACTGACTGTTCCAATCATTTTTTATAATTATATGAACTGAAGGCCTCTCGCTGGTTCCATTTGGGCAAATGTGGTTATGATGTCAATGTCCTTTGCCCCCAAAAGCAGCTGTGTTCAAATAAACGAGATGAGACAGAACCACTCCCAAAAAGAAAAAGAAAACAGCACCAAATGCTTACACCTAACCTTGATGGGTTACAGAGATTAAAGTTAAATTAATAAGGACAAAATGAACAGTATATTTTAAGATAAGAACATACTGTATAAATATTTCTCATGTTTTATCCAACAGTCACCTCTCAGAATCATTACATGTTTTAACATTAGAGTTATGTGAACATAATAATTAATAATCACTTGACAAATTACACTGACCATAATGAATGTTCACACCAGGAGCTAAATCGGTTGCATCATGGTTATCCAATGGTGGGCAGCATGGTTATGCAATACAGTATTATTATTATAAGCATGGCCACCTGACAAAATAAAGCACATTGAGTCCAATGGCTGTTAACTGATCATTTGTAAGACCTGCTTCATGCCTCTCTGGGCAATGGTTCCTCTCTCACAAAGGCTGAGCGCTCTGTATTTGTTGGTGGCACTGCAGAGAGCTCAGCTCTCGAACTAGAAGGCAGCAGAATGGCAAGCCAACAACAACAACACTTGCTAAGCACTAAGATGGAACAAAGAAAAAAACAGTGCTGCCAGTACCATGTCACAGGAGGCTTCACAAAGCTAGGCTATATTCCTTTAGATAAATCTCTGTGTCAAAACAATTGATTCTTTGTGGAAGAAATGAAAAGACAAAGGGCCTGCTATCCTTTGAGCTTAGAAAAATATTGCTGAAGGAATATGGGTTTTTGTTTTCTTTATATTGTGTAATAGGCAGGTTAAGCATTATGAAACAGTCTTATCAAGACATACTAAGACGTGTGGCTACTTTTTCATGCCACATTGCAGTGGATTTTCCCAAGCAATCCAACAAAGCTCATATGTAACCCCTCATCAAGGAAACGACGTCAAAGATCGGGTACTCGGATATCTCAGACAAACACTAAAAGTGCTTAACTTGTTCTCTTTCCCTTCAAAAACAACATAATTGATACTGTGCAGTTGGCATACACTTTCCTGTGAGTGAAAGTGGATTTACTGTACTCTGTGTTCATGAACAAGCACACGCATGTACTGTATGAATATACACACTGATGACCCAATACATTATGATCACTCACAGGTGAAGCGAATAATATTGATCATCTCCTAACAAGGCCACATGTCAAGGTCTGGGTAGATTAGATAGTAAATGAACAATCAGTTCTCGTAGTCAACATGTTGAATGCAGGAGAAATGGGCAGGAGTAAAGACCTGAGAGTCTTTTACAAGGGCCAAATTGTTATGGCCAGAATACTGGGTCAGAGCATCTCTGAAATGGCAAGGCTTGTGGGGTCCTCCTGGTCAGCAGTGGTGAGTACCTACTGACAGTGGTCTGAGGAGGGACATACCACAAACCGGCGACAGATAGTTGGGAGCCCAAGGCTCGTCGATGCATGAGGGCAACAAAGGCTATCCCATTTGGTCCGAACCGTCAGAAGGTCTACTTTGGCGTTTACCTGAGGAAGTGATGGCAGCAGGATGCACTGTGGAAAAACGACAAGCCAGTGGAGGGAGTGTGATGCTTTGGGCAATATTCTGCTGGGAAACCCTGGGTCTGGCCATTCATGTGGATGTCAGTTTGACTCGTGCCACCTCCCTAAACATCGTTGCAGACCAGGTACACCCCTTCATAGCAATGGTATTCCCTGATGGCAGTGGACTCTTTCAGCAGGATAATGCGCCCTGCCACACTGCACACATTGTTCGGGATTGGTTTGAGGAACATGATGAAGAGTTCAGGGTGTTGCCTTGGCCTCCAAATTCCCCAGATCTCAATCCGACTGAGCATCTTTGGGATGTGCTGGACCAACAAGTCCGATCCACAGCGGCACCACCTCGCAAATTACAGGACTTGAAGGATCTGCTGCTAATGTCTTGGTGCCAGATACCACAGGACACCTTCCAAGATCTTGTAGAGTCCATACCTCGGCTGGTCGGTGCTGTTTTGGTGGCACGCGGACGACCAACAGCATATTAGATATTCTGTATTGTGTGTATTGTATACTGTACATTGTATATTATTATTGTGTTGTGTAATTATGTGTATATTAGATATGTAAATTGTGTTGTGTAAATCTGATGTTTATTGTAAATTGGTATGTCTTATCACTGTCATGACTGCTATGTTGCTCGGAACTGCACCCAAGACTTTCACCCACTGTTGCACTTGTGCATATGGTTGTGTGACAATAAAAGTGATTTGATTTGATTAGGCTGGTGGTCATTATGTTTTGGCTCATCATTGTACTGTATGCAGATACACACCAGTGTTGTAAGTTACACAAAAAAGTAATCAACTACAAATGACTAACTACCTCTCTAAAATTATAATCAGATTACTTTATACATTACTTAATCAAAAAGTAAACACAATACTAATTACTTTTTAAGTTATTTACTTTCTGCTAAACTAATTTAAAAATATGTTTCTATATAACGCAAACAGACGTACATATGAACATGAATCATGTTTTTAATGCATTCGACATAAATAGTTTTAGAAAAGTGTAACCCAAGGAATGTACTTAAAAGTAATTACCTTAATTGAAAGTCAGTAACTGTTACTGATTATAAGAATTTAAAATGGAATGTTACACTACTTTCTGACTTTGTAATCAAATTACACACAACACTGATATAAACACACAAAGGAACACACATGTACACTACACTTTCTTTTTCACTCTGTTTCAATCACTTTCAGAGTTATTTCTCTATAAAGGTGGTCAGTATCCAATTGTCCAAATAGTTTGTTTCTTCAAAGATTAGCGTTGCTTTTTTTTCCAAGTCAAGTCATGGTTTACCAATTAAAATGTGCATGAAATTTACATCAGAAATGAACAATGGACCTGACATTATACAAAACACAGAAAAGAGAGTAAAAACTGGCGAGGAAGGGTCATTGCGTGTAAAGTAATTATAAATTGCTGTTGTACTGATTTAGTGCATTGTTCAGGTGGAGGGGTCAATTCGATACGCTGCTTCTTATCAGACCCCTTGAATTAACGTGGTTGCATGACATCATCTCCTTTTTAAAACTATGATTTCAACCAGGACAACATGAGTTCTTGCCATTATGTCAGTTGTTATTGTTAAAACAAACTGTTTTTAAAAGGACTAGACTGTTTCCCTTTCCTTTCACTGATGAAGTGTGAGACAGTGAGGATTAAATTTCATTTTATAGATTTTATAGATACAAGATCTGTCATTAGATTGTGTCATTCTATAAACAGTTTTAGGATGATGATATGGCCAAGGAATAGTCTTTTGCATTAAAAGCTTGTAAATGCTGTCTGTTAGTTCTATTTTTGTGGTAAAATTCTATATATATGGTACCGAGAGCTATTCTCTCTTCTGGCTTACATGTGAATTGAGGAAGGGAAAAAAGTTTAAATGTAGAGAATATTGTTACACACACACACACACACACACACAAACTTGTTTTTAGATCATTGTGGGGACTCTCCATAGACTTCCATGCATTTTATGGATTTTATACAAATCTAACGATAATTTCTATCCCCTAATCCTACCCCTAAACCTAACCCTCACAGAAACCTTTTTGCATTTTTACATTTTCAAAAAAAAAAAAAAAAAAAAAACATCATTTAGTAGATTTACTAAGCCATTTCCCTTATGGGGACCGCTGGCTGGGCCCCACAAGGTAGGTGATCTCAGGTTTTACTATCCTTGTGGGGACATTTGGTCCACACAATATAGTATAAACACACACACACACACACACACACACACACACACACACACATATATATATATATATATATATATATATACACACACACACACACACACACACACACACACACACACACAGATAAAACACAAATCCTGCTATCATGTACGTTGCAACCCTTTGTTATGTTGTACTCAAAGGGTCTAAATATATATTTAGAATATACTGTAGTAACAGTGAATATTTATGTTCATGCATTTATCAAATGCTTCCATCCAAAGCGACTTTGCAACTTCTGCAAGTGTCTTTTAGGTAAAGTTTTCCCTAGAATAAATGTCCATCTGTTCCACCCACAGTGAAAACATGGGCCATTACCACTTCTGTCGAAACAAGACAACTGACCAGCCCAGTGCACCGTCACTTTAATCACTGTAAAAAAAAAAAAAAAACATCTAGCCCTGTCCCATTTAGTCTAGACCACATATGCAACACCAAAATGACATTTAACATTCAACATTAGCTTGTTCATTACTCTGTGCAGAACACTATAATTCACATTTATTTAAAGGGCTTGCTCTGGTTTCCACTGAACAGTGCTCTCGCAGAACAGCACCAAATACAGTTTATGATTCCATTTCCCTTTGCTTTTAACAAGAGGTTTAGGATGGGATAGTTCCTAAGATCATTCAATGGACATTCAACACTTGACTGAAACAGTTTTCCCCTAATTGTCCCTTTCATGTAGACATTGGTGTTAATGGTGCTTTTATAATGTAAAGGGCCTGTTCACCCAAAAATGAAAATTCAAAAGAAAACACAAAAGAAGATGTTAGGCAGAATGTTGGACTGACACCCTGAGTCACCAATCACTTTCATTGTAAGTTTTTTATTCATATAATAAAAGTGAATGTTGAATGATGCTGTCAGTCCGTAACATTCTGCTTGAAGGGATAGTTCACCCAAAACTGAAAATTCTCTCATCATTTACTCACCCTCATGCCATCAGATGTGTATGACTTTTTTTCTTCTGCTGAAAACAATGAAGATTTTAAGAAAAATATCTCAGCTCTGTAGGCCAATACAATACAAGTGAATGGTGGCCAGAAATTTGAAGGTCCAAAAAGCAGATAAAAGCATAATAAAAGTAATTAATATGACTCAAGTGGTTAAATCTATGTCTTTAGAAGCACTATGATAGGTGTGGGTAAGAAACAGATCTTTTTTGCTATAAATCTCCACTTTCACTTTTAAATCTGAAAGTCACATGTGGCACCTGTTAGTTTCACTTTCACATCTGAAAGTGAAAGTGGAGATTTATAGTACAAAAGGACATAAATATTCATCTGTTTCTTACTGACACCTATCATATCACTTTTAAAGATATGGATTTAACCTCATGGATTACTTTTATGCTGTTTTTTATTTGCTTTTTGGACCTTCAAAGTTCCGGCCACCATTCACTAGCATTGTAAGGACATACTGAGCTGAGATATTCTTCTAAAAAATCTTTGTTCAGCAGAAGAAAGAAAGTCATACACATCTGGGATGGCATGAGGGTGAGCAAATGATGAGAGAATTTTCATTTTTGGATGAACTGTCCTTTTAACATCTCCTTTTGAACATAAATATAATTCTGCGTTCAACTAACCCTGCAAGATTTTTTTAGTGGTCTTGGACTTTTCTTTTTCTAATTGGCACATTGTTAATACATGCAGTAGTTTTCTGGAAAGTTTTTACATTTCATTTTATGCAGGCTGTGATTATCCTGTGATTATACTTCTTCTGATGTAATCATACACTGTATATAATGGCAAACATGAAAAGGTAGGAACACATATTGGACTACATATTTGCACAGAAATGTGATGTGTCCAGTATTTGGATGGTGTCAATATTATTTTCAGTATATTTAGTATAGATGTTATTTCTTCATTTAACCAATTTATCTGGGCTATAGATTTTACTTGGGGTCATTGAGTTTATAGTGAATGTTCTGTATATAAATCTAATGTGTGAAATCCTTCTCTACACTGGACATCCTTTAGCTTGGATTGCCTAAGACACTTGACTAGATTGCCAAGCCTCAAAAAAGTAATTTATTGCTATATAAACCACAACAGCTGACACTATACAGTACTTAGTTCTCTTCATTTGATTATAGATTCCCACATGTGTTTTTGATGGGAGTTTGAAGGTCATCTTATAAATCATTTGCCATTAAAATCCTGATGAGAAAAACACTTATTGCACTGCATCATGGTGGTCACGAAGTGATGGTTGAAACTGAGGTCCATCACTGATATTAGGCTGAAGTACAACAAAGTACATTTAGGATTACATTTGGACTCAAGAAGAAACAGAGCTTTATTACAGCACTAGTCTGAATGAGCCAAATTCACTATACCATATAACTCTTTAAAAGGCAATAAATCAAGCATAACGTTAGTTCAGGCATGTTCAGGTTAGTTCACGTAAGTTTAGTCAAGCTTGCAAACAGCTGATGCTCAGCTGATCATAATGTCTACCAATACAGTTCTCTTTTTTTTTTTTTTTTGCACTTATAAAAAATGTTTGCACTTCTGTTTTTGCAGTTCTAAACAATGCAATTCACATTTTACATATAAGGGTAGAACATTACAAATTCATATTATGAATTATTATGTTCAACATGCTTTACTTTTTCAGATTTCATTTATTTTGGTAGATTTTTATTTATATTACACAGAGAAATTATTATAAACTCAATACAATGCACATAAATAATTATAATTAAACCATCAGTTTTTCATATCAGCATTTTCATGCTTATGCATAAGCATGAAGATGCTGATATTAAAAACCAGTGGTTGATATTGCCGTTTATTTCAGTGGTTATACCCAATGGTTTTAATATGGTCAATAATTGGCTGATACATTGGTACATCCCCACGGATAATATTTTAATAATTAGTTAGTACAATAGCAATATAAAAGCTAATTATTTACAGTAAATCATCTTTATAATATCACACTAATACATTTTTTACACATAGAAGTTCAACCTGCCGAAGACAATGATGGTGCACTTCTACGCCTCCATCACTGAGTCCATCCTCACCTCCTCCATCACCATCTGGTACGCTGCTGCCACTGCCAAGGACAAAAGCAGACTGCAGCGTGTCATTCGTTCTGCTGAGAAGGTGATTGGCTGCAATCTGTCATCTCTCCAGGACCTGTATGCCTCCAGGACCCTGAGGCGGGCAGAAAAGATTGTGGCCGACCCCTCCCACCCAGGACACAATCTCTTTGAGACACTCCCCTCCGGCAGGACGCTATAGTCCATCGGGACCAAAATCTCATGCCACAGGAACAGTTTCTTCCCGTCTGCAGCTGGCCTCATAAACAAGGCCTAGGACAGCCAACCCCCCCCCCCCCCCCCCCCCGACATTGTCTCTTATCCCACCTTCATAGACACTACGTTACATTAACATAGTTTCCACATCTGTCTTGCGTCAACGTAAAGAAAATTTATCTGGTCTATTGCACTTTTTATTATACTCAAAATGGGAACTTTTCTGTGAACTGTGAACAACTGTGAACAGTGAACATTTGCACATTTTATGGTTCATATTCTGCACATATTGCACAACTGTACAGCTCCTTTATTAAAACCAATCAGTTTACTTTTTCTCTATATATTGCATCTTAAATATAGTTTATTATTTATTTTACTATGTTTATTGTTTATTGTTATTGTATGCATCAAACACCAAGGCAAATTCCTTGTATGTGAAAACTTACTTGGCAATAAAGTCAGTTCTGATTCTGATTCTGATACAGCGAAGTTTGTATATTTAAGGAGGAGGTCCCTCATAAGGTGGCTGTCATATATGGGGGTCCTTGTCATCAAAAAGTTTAAGAAACCCTGATCTATTGTGCCATATTGCACAACACCAACAGATGCTTCAACTGTCTACAAGTCAGTAAAGTATTTATTCAAGTATTCATTTGATGGAAGTGGTCCTGACTGACATACGTGCTAATGAATTTTGGCAAAGAAACTCCAGAGGCTGTGTGATAACTCAACAAAGTTCACAGGCTTGAGTCCCAGTCATAGACATTAATGTTCTTCACTTGATATACAATTGTTTTCATTACACTGTCCATCCAACATGCGCATAAATCTCATGCATTAATAAATAATCAAAAAAGTGTAAACTGTGTTTTCATACCTCAGAATTGAGGTACTTGTTCAATTTACTTAATTAAAATGAACTAAAGCAACACAATTTTAGAACATTTTGTTACAACTTCATTTCATTGCGTTAAAATTGTCAAATGGAAGAGTACTTAATCCATTTGAGCTGGAACTGCATGAATACGTTTTGTGTTGTTAATGTAGCATTAATGAAAATGGCCAGAGGATTTCCATTTTCTTTGCATGGGACTCGATAGTAAGAGAAAATGTTAAAATGAAATGTGTTATGTGTTTTTGTGCAAGATGAATATGAAAGGGGGCTATTTGTTAGTGTTTAATGTTTTGTTATGTTGAGATTTAGAAGAGTTTCTTTTATGTTGGAGTTTTGGGGGTTACCATTATGATGAAGCATGTCCCTTGAGCTAACGACGACAGGTAGATGACACACTGATTGCTCAGCAAATGCTGTGCTTACCATAGCAAAGTTACTAAACTACATTCTTTCGTGCTTCCAAGCAGTATATACTTAGCATTCACTGTCACTATTTAGTATATACAGTTGTGCTCAAAAGTGTGCATACCCTGGCAGAAATTGTGAAATTTTGGCATTGATTTTGAAAATATGACTGATCATGCAAAAAAAAATTTTTTATTTTATTTAAGGATAGTGATCATATGAAGCCATTTATTATCACATAGTTGTTTGGCTCCTTTTTAAATCATAATGATATCAGAAATGGCCCTGATCAAAAGTTTACATACCCTTGAATGTTTGGTTAATTTCCCACACCTGTGGCTTTTTAAATTGCAATTAGTGTCTGTGTATAAATAGTCAATGAGTTTGTTAGCTCTCTCATGGATGCACTGAGCAGGCTAGAAACTGAGCCATGGGGAGCAGAGAAGAAGTGTCAAAAGACCTGTCTATCAAGGTAATGGAACTTTATAAAGATGGAAAAGGATATAAAAAGATATCCAAAGCCTTGAAAATGCCAGTCAGTACTGTTCAATCACTTATTAAGAAGTGGAAAATTCGGGGATCTCTTAATACCAAGCCAAGGTCAAGTAGACCAAGAAAGATTTCAGCCACAACTGCCAGAAGAATTGTTCAGGATACAAAGAAAAACCCACAGGTAACCTCAGGAGAAATACAGGCTGCTCTGGAAAAAGACAGTGGTTGTTTCAAGGAACACAATACTTGTTGACCCCTCTCCTAACATAGTTGTGACCATAAAGCTCTATTTTGGTCTCGTCACTCCAAATTACAGTGTGCCAGAAGCTGTGAGGCATGTCAAGGTGTTGTCGGGCATATTGTAACCGGGCTTTTTTTTGTGGCATTGGCTTCTTTCTGGCAACTTGACCATGCAGCTCATTTTTGTTCAAGTATCGTCATATTGTGCTCCTTGAAACAACCACACTGTTTTTTTCCAGAGCAGCCTGTATTTCTCCTGAGGTTACCTGTGGGTTTTTCTTTGTATCCCGAACAATTCTTGTGGCAGTTGTGGCTGAAATCTTTCTTGGTCTACCTGACCTTGGCTTGGTATCAAGAGATCCCCAAATTTTCCACTTATTAATAAGTGATTGAACAGTACTGACTGGCATTTTCAAGGATTTGGATATCTTTTTATATCTTTTTCCATCTTTATAAAGTTCCATTACCTTGTTACGCAGGTCTTTTGACAGTTCTTTTCTGCTCCCCATGGCTCAGTATCTAGCCTGCTCAGTGCATCCATGTGAGAGCTAACAAACTCATTGACTATTCATACACAGGCACTAATTGCAATTTAAAAAGCCACAGGTGTGGGAAGTTACCCTTTAATTGCCATTTAAACCTGTGTGTGTCACCTTGTGTGTCTGTAACAAGGCCAAGCATTCAAGGGTATGTAAACATTTGATCAGGGCCATTTGGGTGATTTCTGTTATCATTATGATTTAAAAAGGAGCCAAACAACTGTGATAATAAGTGGCTTCATATGATCACTATCCTTAAATAAAATAAATTTTTTATGCATGATCAGTCATATTTTCAAAATCAATGCCAAAATTTCACAATTTCTGCCAGGGTATGCAACTTTTGAGCACAAATGTATAATAAATAAAAGAGATTTATATGAGTAACATTGACATGTCTAATTATGTTGGGTTTAAATATTTCAACAAGGTTCTTTCTACACAAAATATATTTGTTGGGATTACATAGTAATTTTAAGTAAAAAATAAATAAATAAATAAATAAAAATAAATTAAAAAAATTGTAAACATGTGGAACCACTGTCCACAATTTAATCCTGTTCAGCCAAAGAGCTATTTTTTTTTTATTGATATGATTGAAATAGGGTGTCTTAGACTGTGATCTAACATGTGTGGGTTTGGCTCTACTATGGTCAGATTCAGAGAAAACAGAGTGTGAAAATTGTAGTAACAACAGAATTCACACTAAAACCAAGTAAATCTGAAGCCATTTTTCTCAGTTTCAGTATTAGTGTCGTTTTAGGGCACTATGTTCAAATGATGATTTAGATAATGTGTTCTTCCTAAATACAGCTGCTGTTGAAGTGAGTACATTAGACATTGGTTCACTTTGTGTTCTGGGGAATTCTTGTGAGTGACTCATGATGGTAAGGGAGGTCCTTAATCATTTTTTTTTTTTTTTTATATCCGAGCTGCAGTCAAGTGCATTTATGGAGTACTGAGAGAGTTGTTGTGCTTGGAGGTTCCCTTAAGGGGGAAAGGCTTTTCTTTCCAAACTCTGACATGGTATGCGTCAATAAAACAAATGCAAAGATTTAATTGTTAAAGGGATAGTTAGCACAAAGTTGACAAATCTGTCATAATTTACTCACCCTCATGATGTTCCAAATCCAATTAACTTTATTTCTCCTGGGGAACACAAAAGGTTAGACAGAATGTTAGTTACTGACAGCCTCAGTCACCATTTACTTTCACTGTATGGAGAAAAGAATGAGCAGCATCAAGATTCTTCCTTTTTGGGTGACCTAACCCTTCAATGGCATTTCCCTATTATAATTAGTTTCTCTGTCAACCATCTAAGCACAGTTAAAACTGATAAGCTCCTCTAAGAAAGTGAACGATGAAGCAAGGAGTGATGTCATCTTCTGCAACAGAAAACCCTTACAACTGAGATTAAGCAGAGATGTTACACAAGATGGTTTGCCTTGGCTAAAATGCTTTTTATTACAACTTTACAACTGTGCAGAAGAGAACAAAGGCAAAATACAGATGAGAACTATAAATGAACAATAGCAAATAATTACAATCTTTTAACTCATTTATCAAGAGCTATTAAAAGTACACTTATTACAGCAACAGCCCCCCTGGAGCAACCTCGGCTTAAGTGCCCTGCTCACGGGCACAATGGTGATAGTTCTGCGGGGTTTGAACCTACCACCTTTCCAGTCAACCACTGGGCTACATACAAACCCTAAACAAGAAATTAAAAATTATACATACTGCACAGAAACAAAATATACAGATATTTATAGTATGCTATAATATGTTACATGTATGTTATTTGTAGAAATGCAGTTTACTCTAATTAGAAGTTGTGTGTAAGTTACATTGAATGTATTTTGACTGTGATATTTAAATAAATTATATAATAAGATATTAGAAATATATAAGATATTACTAAAATATGTTCTTAATCATAATGTTACATTTATTTGACATGTTTAAGGCATTTACATCCTTTGTTTTCATATACTAGGTCAACAAAAATATAAATACTTTGCACATGTTTTAAACTAATACGAATTTCTGGCAAGTCAACTACAGAAGTGTTGCACAACTCTATTATTTCACTTGCACAAATCATACCAAACGCCCGTCCTAACTGTACGAAATAAAGCTCTCTAAATCTATTAAGATATAAATGTATTCTGGATGATCTCTGCATTTTTGACAATAAAGAAACACATCACTCTGTCCCATTTATGTTATAATGAGACATATTTCTTCAAAACAAATTCCTGCATTTAACAAAAATATCTGAACCCATTGCAGTAAGACAGTTGGATTTATTTCAATTATTGTATGAATCACAAACTGGCCATGGTAATGTGGGGTCTGACATAATACCCAAGCAAAATATAAAACAATATTCTCATAGTCTTCATCTTTGGTGGCTTGCCAGATGCCCAGGAGCTTTCCAAGTCCTAAAAGCTTTCTCTTTTGGTCAAAAAGAAACACTAAATGTTTTTATGAAGCACAAAGCGTAGGCAATATACAGTACATGTATTCAAGAAGAGTCTTGACTTTTGAGACTTTTTAATGCAGAAAGCTAAATTACAGCAGATTCATTTTTATGCCCAGGACAAAAATTGTAACAAATATAATATTGTTTAATGAATGTAACAAATGTATAATTAATTCATTCTGCTAAGTGCATTTACAGTAAAAGCAGCCTTACTTTTGCATGCCATTAACCATTCAAATGACCTGTTTCTGGGCATCTAATTGCATGACTTAGTCAAAGGCAATGCAAATCACACTAGGGAACAAGATTGTACAATGCCCCTGTTAGACATCAGATGTGTGTGTGTGTGTGGGCAGGTTTCAGTGGTTTACGAGGACTTTTTTTAGGTTACAAACTGGTAATTACAAGGGTATTATGCTATAAATGTGGTTTATGAGGACATTTCTAGTGTCCCCATAATTTAAATTGCTTAAAAACATACTAAACGATGTTTTATTGAAAATGTAAAAATGCAGAAAGTTTTTGTGAGGGTTAGGTTTAGGGTTAGGGGATAGAATCTATAGATATAAAAATCATTATGTCTATGGAGAGTCCTCATAAAGATAGCTGCACCAATATGTGTGTGTGTGTGTGTGTGTGTGTGTGTGTGTGTCTGTGTGTGTGTATTTTTATACTACATTGTGTGGACCAAATGTCCCCACAAGGATAGTAAAACCTGAGATCACCTACCTTGTGGGGCCCAGCCAGTGGTCCCCACGAGGGAAATGGCTTATTAAACATACTAAACAATGTTTTTTTTAGAAAATGTAAAAATGCGTGAGGGTTAGGTTTAGGGTTATGGGTTAGGGGATAGAAATTATCGTTAGCTCTGTATAAAATCCATAAAATGCATGGAAGTCTATGAAGAGTCCCCACAATGATATAAAAACAAGTTTGTGTGTGTGTGTGCCAAACATCTGTTCTTATTGTTATCATTTTGTCCCACAAGTTATTCAATCATGTGACAGTTTTGAGATGCAAATAATTTGTTTACTTTTTCAACTAGATACAAATGTATCTCCTTATGTGGTTTAAAGAAAGCACATATAAAATAGTTTATTGATCATTGATCATCCCTCCCATCCCATCCTATGCCTCATTAGCTCCCATGCTGGAGCATCTCAAAGGGTGTGAATCCTCAGCACACTTTTAGCTTCAGCCACTGGGGGCAATGCTTCAAATTTCGTTAAGCGCACAGACCGATTTCCGCAGAGGAACTTTCAAACTCCAGTCACCAATTGCACAGTGAGATCAGTCTGAATTAATGCTGCATTCATGTGGACCTGGGAAGCTTGTACCTCCGAGTTGGGCATTCAGTACTATGACATGTCACGCATTCAAGTGGTAAACAAAATACGGAAGAAGCCAAACTTAAATAAATACACAATGAACGACAGCAAAAGCTCTTTTTCTGTTGTACCAGTGAATAAACATAAGTGAATAAACCTGTATCACTTACAACTTATATGATTTATTAATAAATAGTATCTAACAATTTATTAATGAATTTGCTTAAAACAAACCACTATAGGTGAGTCATTAATTGACTGTCATATTTAACAAATTAATATTATTGAAATAAAGAACAGAAGTTGAAATAATTTTGCAAAATCATTGCTTCCCATCATCTATCATGTTGACATGCCCCTTCCATGTCCCAACTCAGCAACTCGGGTATAATCTAGAATTCAGAGTTTCCCACTTGTTAATGTGATTTCGCTTTGTCATTCATGTTTCTGACTCCACTTGAAGGGCACATACTGTACGTGATACTGTGATTTTGGATATTAGGTGGCATTATTCACAATCATTAGAAGGCCTATATTCGTTCGTTTTTCATTAGTCCTAGGGTGTTATTCAAAGCAATGCCTGTTATCTCTACTTTCTTACTGGTTCCCAATTGTTCACTTTTGCAGAACACTACAGATTTTTGAGACTTTGTTGGAATTTTAACAATTCAAAATTCCAGCTCAGCGAGTATTGACGCTGACTACCACCCCTGGAGTCGCGAGTTCGAATCCAGGGTGTGCTGAGTGACTCCTAAGCCAGGTCTCCTAAGCAACCAAATAGGGCCCAGTTGCTAGGGAGGGTAGAGTCACATGGAGTAACCTCCTCGTGGTCGTGATTAGTGGTTCTCGCTCTCAATCGGCCATGTGGTAAGTTGTGTGTGGATTGCGGAGAGTAGCATGAGCCTCCAAATGCTGGGAGTCTCCGCGGTGTCATGCACAACGAGCCACGTGATAAGATGAGCGGATTGACGGTCTCAGAAGCGGAGGCAACTGAGACTTGTCCTCCACCACCTGGATTGAGGTGACTAACCGCGCCACCATGTGGACCTACCAAGTAGTGGGAATTGGGCATTACAAATTGGGAGAAACGGGAATAAAAAAATTAATAAATAAAAAAAGCAACGTTTAATGGAACTTTGGTAAATTGATGTAAACTACATTAACAATAGATTCAGTAGTTCCTTACTGAATCAATGTTGTAAACAACTTGCAACAACAGATTCTACAAGAAAGGCAGATAATAAGACTATCAATTTGTATGGGCTATTTCATGGATGCAAATGAGCAGATTCTGCATGCAATGTTAGATAAGTGAACACTGTTCCTGCATTAGTTTTTCATAGCTCCCTGGTGATTCAATAGTTACTCATAATGATTCAACGACCCTACTAAATGCATAAACACATGCACACACAAAAATCTTGCATGTATTAAATGATCATTTGATTCTTAGAATTTATGTTTTGTGTTTTGATTAATGGACTTTTAAAACTGAAAAGGTAGCAGTTTTGGGTGTGCCATGTGCGAATATGTTTTGATTGTTTAAGACATTGTAAACAATGGGTATAAAATGGATATTGGGTTAATGTAACAAAGACATATGTGCAAAGAAATATTTTTCTAAGGCTATCTATAGTCCCTAGACAGTCTGTTTTATTACTACTGAATTCACAGATTAAAAGCTAGCCAAGCAGGCTGTACTACTATTTTGAAAGAATACAAACAATAGTTATACATAGAAGTCATTTGCGTTAGTGAACTAGGCCCTTGATTACATGTTTGTCATTTCACTGCGACAGAATTTACCACTTAAATGGAGCACAGGGTAATGAAGTCGTTTTTCTGTGACTATGAGCTGCCAATTTGAAAGAACAACATTGGGTGGGGCACACAAACGCAAAACATTGACTTGGATTTCTCTTTCCCACTATTTTCTGCACATAGCCACTGTACAGTACCAGTTCACCAAATTAATATGCATCATCACATTATAAATGTTTATTAATTACATTTTAATGGGGATGTAGGGGTTTAATTAACATCAAATCATTAGCAATCAGGTATGTACTGGGTTAAGGCTTGCATTTTTATGTCGTCTTACTTCTACTGAAGCTAAGTTTGTGTGAAATTCATTCTTAAACTAAAAACAGCCCAAATGGTTCTACCATTAAGAGTCAAATACAACGCAAAGGTGAAATGAAATCCATAAATCAAATTATATTGATCTTCCTTTTTCATCTGGTTTCATTTGTCATCATGCCTTTTGTCTAATGATTACATTCCAATGGTTTTCAACTGGAGGGTTGTGACCCAAAAACTGGCCACAGCCCTTGTCTGATAGTGTCGCAGCATGAAAAGAACAATGCTAAATGCAAATAATAAAAAGCAACCAAACATATAATTGTGCATAGTTAATACAGCAAAATAAATAGGCTTTTCAACTGTTAAAAGAGACGAGAACAACAAACTTTTGTTGTTGACGTCAAAGTTTAATATGGATTCACTTGCAGCTAGGATAAAAATGATTTGTGCTGACATTGTGTTTTATGCTATGAATTATCAGCTGCTGAGAGTATGAAACCATCAGAGACTTAGAAACCAAACACACACATTTTTATATTGTTTGGCCTATGCAGTATTTCAGTGTTTGAATTTATGGACATTTTTGTTTACTTTTGTAGATAAACAATTTTGGTACTGTTTTGGGTCACACTTCCTGTCCAATGTAAAATCTGGGTTCTGAAGCAAAACAAATAGAGAACCATCATTTTATACACTTTTTCATCCTTCATCTCTGACATATTTTGGAGATGTTTTAATGTGAGAGGCATAAAGTTGCCCACTACAGATCTAAGAAAGATGCTCCAGCATCTCTGCACTATGACATTCAGTTTTTGCTGTGGTTTGCTGATACATTCTCTCCATTTATTGGGTATTAACCTTATTCTTTGATACAGAAAGCAAATAGCATTTGTTCATTGATTAGAAGTGTACGAGTTCTGATATAATACCAGCCAGCTATTGGGTGAAGTTCTTTTTTGTATTTTTTATTTTTTTAAATATATTTCTTTCTATTTCTTTTCTTCTTCTTCTTCTTTTTTTTTAAAGATAGTTTATTCTAAAATTAAACTTTTAATTAATGCTAATAACCTTTAGGACACAGTACAAAATAAAAATAAAAATCCCCTCAGGACCAAAGAATACATAAGCAATAACATAAATTCCAAGAAAACCTGCAAATTCACAGTTCAGAGGAAGTGGAGAGGAAAGTTGAAGGGGGAATGGGGTCATATGTGCGTCACATTGCTCTTACTCAGCTTCCACTTGCCAAAGAAAATGATATGCCTCTGAAGGGCTTCTTAACTTGGCTCCATATATATGCTGGCAAAAGGGCTATTTGGACTCAAACACTGAACAGGTGTATCTGTATAATAAATAAGACAAGAAAAACACAAAACCCATATCTCAATCTCACTGCCTTGAAAATGACTTTCTGCGCCTAAATTAGCATTACTGGCTACACTAGAAAGAATGAATGTACTATACTGTATATCATGACTTCATGTTTGTAAGGCTTCCACGAGACAGCCTGCATTTGCATGGGTCCATAATTTTGACACATTCACACATTTCCCTGTTTAATCTGACACACTAGCGTATATCATTACAAGATTTGACACTATAAGGTTACTTTCTTACCATGCCATCCTCTCCTTTTGTAACAATTAAATTTCAATTTTTAAATGCAATTTTCAATTTCAGTTTCATTTTATTGACAAATAAGGTTGTCCGAGGTGATGAAATGAGAAATCTTTCAAAAATCTATTTAAAACACGTCAGTTTTTTTCTGTTCCTGTTGGTTACATACATTTTTTAAAAACACCTTTGTTTACTGATGGACTACACTCTTGAAATGGAATACATAGACTATCAATTAATTGCCAACAAAAGCCTTTGCCAGCCAACTAACAAAAAACAATGCATCTATGTGAACTTCTGCAGTTAATCCAAAATTAGTCATTAATCTTACAGTTCATACAAAATCTTTGTTTAAACACTGGCCCTTAACACTTACTTAGTTTACACATTTTAATCCATGACTTGCACTGCATACAAATAACTAATATTGGCATTATATTCATGTTGTTTAGGCATAGGGGAACTGGCCCCCACAGTGAGCCTGATTTCTCCCAAGGTTATTTTTCTCCATTAACTAACATCTTACAGAGTTTTGTGTTCCTTGCCACAGTCACCTTTGGCTTGCTCATTGGGGTTCTAAATACAATTAATATTTAATGATTTAATTTCTATACACAATTTACAGTCATTTAATCAAACTACACAATGATATTACAGTTTCATTTTTTTGTTAATGCATGATTTCATGTAAAGCTGCCTTGAAACAATGTTTGTTGTGAAAAGCGTTATACAAATAAAAATGACTTGACACAGCATTTTCTAAAAAAATAATAAAAATGATTAAAAAGTCATTAAAGCGGTGTAAGGAATTGATCTGTTTCTCACCCACACTTATCATATCACTTTTGATATAGATTTAACCACTGGAGTCATATGGATTACTTTTATTCTGTTTTTATCTGCTTTTTAGTTCTTTGTGTGAGGTGTCAAGGACATGCTTATTAATATTATGCCCTTACTTAAACCCCTTATCTAAACCTAACCGATCAGCAGGGTTTGGGAGTAATGGAATACATGTAACGGGATTATGTATTTAAAGTACAAAATATGAGTAACTGTACTCCACTACAGTTACAATTTAACTAATTGGTAATTAGAATACAGTTACATTCAAAATGTATTTTGATTACTGAAGAGATTATTTTGCATTTTATTGTCATTTGTTTCATTTAATATTTAGTCCTTTCAGATGGAAATATTTATACATATAAATGATGCGATCGAAAGTGCATTTGAACAGCGATGAAACACTTTCTTATGATGTGTTACATTCATACGAGCAGACAGAGAAGTAAGTTTGAAGTAAGTTTGGAGCCGAAGAAATAGAAATAAACCTTGTGTAAATTGTCAGCTTTACACGAAGATAAAATGCTATTTCTAGCCATTTTACATGCACATGTTACCTGGCACGATCATATTTTTTTATCAAGAAAATTCACGTTGGATCATTATTTCTTTTTCTAGTCAGACCTTTGATATTAGGACAAAAATCATATTCTTGATAATAATTTTTGTATTGTTTTCCTGTAAAAATATCTAAAAAGCCAAAACAAGTGAAAAAATCTACCAGTGCTGAAGAAGTAATCCAAAGTATTTAGAATATGTTACTGACCTTGAGTAATCTAACGAAATACGTTACAAATGACATTTTACAGCATGTATTCTGTAATCTGTAGTGGAATACATTTCAAAAGTAACCTTCCCAACCCTGTTGATCAGTAGAGTGTGTAAACATGATAGGAAGCTGTTGAGTGTGACAGAAGCAAGTAATTGTTGTGTAATAGATGGAAACGATGTCCGGCGACGTCATTGGCTGTAGTGAAAGACATAAGAATTCATATGAGTGCAGTCATCATTTGATATCATACGAATTAGCCAAATTTACCAAAGCCGAACAAATCCTTATGATTTCGCTGTGAGAGTGGGTTGCCATTTGTGTTCAGTAGAAGAAAGAATGTCATACACACCTTGGATGGCACAAGAGTGAGTAAATAATGAGAGAATTTTCATTTTTGGGTGAACTATCCCTTCAAGTCAAGTGGTGTGAATGAATGAATGAATGAACATTACATTTATATAGCGCTTTTCTGACACTACACTCAAAGCGCTTTTCAAAGTGAACACTCTCCTCAACCACCACCAGTGTGCAGCATCCACCTGGATGATGCGACGGCAGCCATAGTGCGCCAGTACTCTCACCACACACCAGCTGTTGGCGGAGAGGAGAGAGTAGAGTTATTGAGCCAATTAATGGATGGGGGTGGTGTAACCATCAATCAACTAAAATCTATTAATATTAAAAGGTAATTTAAAGGTAATACTTTCCTTGCACCCTGAATACATGTGACACAACTTAATCATTAATTTCAAAAACGTTTTAAATATAGTTTTCAAGGTAAATACTATTTATGAGTTTTCATAGAGTTACTCCATTTGACCTGAACCAAATGAATCATATAAAAAACACGTACAGTCTCAATGGTGTCTTCTATGTCTTATATTTTTCGTCATATGAGTGAGAATGGCTACCTGCAAGCTGGTTACACCACCTGACTTTTTCAGTTTTTAAAATATGAATGCTATTTTAAAAGAATTTGCTTATTTTTTGAAAATAACAATGACAAAATATTATCACAAACTTCTTATTCCAACATTGTTTATATATATATATATATATATATATATATATATATATATATATATATATATATATATATATATATATAATTTCAATTTATTTACATTTTACTGTCTCCAAACGGTTACAACATTTAGACATAATGACTTTAAATTCAGAAATGGAAAACATGTTCATCATAGTAGAGATAAACATTATTTAACCATAAGGGTACAAAATAAGTACAGTAGCTGATCACGTACCTTTGTGCTTGTTGTTGGCGGGAAAAATTGTTGGTTCAGGTGACCGGCGGGAAGCTGAGCACCTTGCGCTCGCCTCCTGAATCACAGCACAGTATAAAAGCCAGAAGCAGCATCAGACTGGATGGGATTGAGAGATTTCCGTCAGGATATCTAACAGGCTCACACTCACAACACATCTGACAGAGCTGCTGTTTTTCAGCGAAAATTTAAAGGTATAATAATACAATTTTGATGCAGACGGTTTTTTTTTTTTCAATTATTTTTTTTATAGCTTTCCTAATGACTATTTGCCGACAAAGTTGTAAATGTTTATGTCTGTTATTTTTACTTGCAGATAATAAAAGATTAGTCACCAAAGAGGAATGAAGAAAATCAACTTTTTTACCGACTTGCTTCTTGTATGCATAGCCAGTGATGCGAGCGCGTGGATTGTCAACAATGCGACTGACACGCTCATTGGAGCCAATATCACCAATATCAATAAATCGGAAGTGGGGGATAACGGATTGGCATCCATACCAAAATCGAGGAGAAAACGTTACATTTCGCAACGTGACATGATAGCTATTCTGGACTATCACAATAAGGTGCGAGCGAGTGTTTTCCCACCTGCAGCCAACATGGAGTACATGGTAAGCAGCCCACTCATCATTTTCCTCTTGTGTAATAGAGTGCCAAACTCTGAATATGCATCATATATAGCATTTTACCACTCAATATAAAAACTATATACTGTATATGCAGCGGATTAGAATGATACGCATATCTGCGTTTACATTAAGTTAATTCGAGAGCGCCTCCTGCTGGATACGATAAATAATTATTATAATAGTCTACTGTTAATTGGTGCCATGTGTATACGTCATTGCCTTACAAGGTTAAACAGAGAGTGCGTACAGTCTCGTGTGCAATAAACAAAAGGTCTCAGAATCACACCTAGTTGTCTGCAAACTGTTGGGGTGAGAAATACTCCCATTTATACTTTTTGTAAGTAATTTACAATGGAGTAAATGCTATTTTTTAACAAACTGGTGTGTTTATTGTAAGAACCAAGTGGATAAGGATCTTGATGTGAACATATTTGACATGCTTTCCTTCAGTGTTAATCTTCATAATTGTTCCATGAATAGTCAAATAAAAATAGCTTTTATTCATTGCACATAATTGCTTTTATTACTGTAAAGGTTTGGGATGATGGCCTGGCCAGGTCTGCAGAAGCTTGGGCAGCAACCTGTATTTGGGAACATGGACCTCGATACCTTCTCCGATATCTGGGTCAAAACCTCTCAGTCCGAACTGGCAAGTAAGTATTGCAGTGCTTTGAGGTGAACAGTTGTTTGCCATTTATAGAGCATCCTCACAGATCTTTGTTGTTCCTAGAATAAAGAAGAATTGTGCTCATTTAAGACTTGAAATGTCACTTTGGTAGCATTATCGAATTACAAACGTTGAACAAGATTTAAGGCGATGGGCCAGACCAGAATTTTCTTTTTTGGATGCAATCCAGTGGATCCTTCCATTTTCTTTTTTTTCTCTCTGTTTCTGAGCTACTGCCAAATTGTTTCTGCTCTTGCCAGTTACCGCTCCATTCTTCAGCTGGTTAAACCTTGGTATGATGAGGTCAAAGATTATGCATTTCCATACCCACGTGACTGCAATCCCCACTGTCCGATGCGCTGTTATGGACCCATGTGCACACATTACACACAAGTGAGTTTGATTGCCAGTCATAACTCAGATTAAGTCAACAGTAAGTAAGACACTTTAGTAAGATGCAACTTCTGTTACAGATGGTGTGGGCGTCAACAAACAGAGTTGGGTGTGCCATTCAAACCTGTTACAATATGGTTGTGTGGGGCGCTGTGTGGAGGGAGGCAACATACTTGGTCTGCAATTATTCACCAAAGTTAGTCATGTTTTTATCTTTTAATTCAACTCTAGCCAGATCTTGCACATGGAGCACAGAATCTTATATCGAGCACAGAGTGTACCATTCTCTCCAGTCTGATGAATGCCAGAACATGACTAAGGTGTTATGCATGTTCATCTAACAAAAAAGGCTTTAGTGGTATAATTTTTAACAAATCATATTTTACAGGGGCAACTGGATTGGTGAAGCACCTTATAGAGTTGGTGTACCATGCTCAGCCTGTCCTCCTAGCTATGGAGGTTCATGCAGCAACAACATGTGCTTTCCTACCATCAACTCAAACTTCATGTTCTGGTTTAAATAAGCTGTCTGCCATATCTTTAATGCTATTAAGTGATTGGATTATTACAGTGATTTACAGTGTAATCTTTTTAATGTAATATCTATGCATTTTGTACAGCAGATGTAGCTTTTTGTATGTTTACTACAGAGTCCAGAAATGGTGCTAATGTCAATGCAACCTTAACTTGTCTGTTTAAAGGGATAGTTCACCCAAAAATGAAAAATCTCTCATAATTTACTCACACTCATGCCATCCCAGATGTGTATGACATTCTTTTTTCTGCAGAACACAAATCAGTGAATGGTGATCAGAACTTTGGATCTTCAAAAATCACATAAAAGCAGAATAAAAGTTATCCATAAGACTCCAGTGGTTAAATCTATATCTTCTGAAGCGATATGATAAGTGTGTGTGAGAAACAGGTTAATATTTAAGTCCTTTTTTTACTATAAATCTCCACCTTTGACCAGCCACAAACAGTAGGTGGCGATATGCATGAAGAATACGAATTGGCAAAAAACAAAACAAAAGAAGAAGAATGTGAAAGTAAATGTGGAGATTTATGGTAAAAAAAAAGACTTAAATATTGATCTGTTTCTCACTCACACTTATTATATAGCTTATGAAGATACGGATTTAACCACTGGAGTCTTATTAATTATTTTTATGCTGATTTATTGGATTTTTGGAGATTCAAAGTTCTGGTCACCATTCACTTGTATTGTATGGACCTACAGAGCTAAGATATGCTTCTTAAAATCTTCATTTGTTTTCTGCAAAAGAAAGTCATACACATCTGGGATGGTATGAGAGTGAGTAAATGATGAGAGAATTTTCATTTTTGTGTTCTAACTATTCCATTAAGGAGCAACAATCATATTGATGCTCATGAATTAGATTAGTTATATTTTCCTCTGGTGTACAGATCAAGTCTGTGCTGCTGATCACTATATGGGTTATACAACAACGTTTACTATATATTCCAATTTTCATGTGAATTTTTTACAGTCCATATCTGTCAATGTTTTTCCAAGGTGCTTAAACAAAACTTTAAGCTATATTTTTGTTAATGAACAGAACCTTGTACGAAGTAGTGACTGGAATGGCATTATAGCTGTCAATGTTGTTTCAGTTGCAATAGCCACAATGAGGTTTTTGTAATGATAACTTTGAATGTATTTTCAGCATTTTTATTTGGTCATCAGAAAGCAAACACAGTAAAGTTCTCATACCTCTGTTTTGGTAAGTTGTGGTATAAGTTTTTGTGTGTTACATTTCATTGTATAGATTGGGAATCCATGATAAATTATCATGAAACGGTGCTCTTCTATGCCAAACATTGTTACTCTGAATGTGATTTGCTTTTCCTTTCACATAATCTTTGCTGTAAAATTGTTCTGGTTACACTACATGATTCTCAGATTGTGACCTCTTCCCGAACCCCACATCCTAGTCTGTTTTATAGTTCTCTGGAGGAGAGGAAGTACATCTAAGCTTGTAGTGTAAAACCCTGCTAAGCTATATTGTGAGTATAGAATCTCTGTTAACATTTAGATAAACATGATTTTGTACCAGCATATCTTACCAAACTCAATTAGTGACCCATTGAGATGATTATTTAAAGGGATAGTTCACCCAAAAATGAAAATTCTCTCATCATTTACTTACCCTCATGCCATCCAAGATGTGAATGAATACGTTTCTTCTGATGAACTCAAAGATTTTTAGAAGAATATTTTATCACTGCTGGTCCAAATCTCCATTTTCACATTATTTTTTTGTTTTTGCCGATTCACATTTGTCATGCATATTGCCACCTACTGGGAAAGGAGGAGAATTTATAGTAAAAAAGAACTTAAATATTGATCTGTTTCTCACCCACAACATTCATATAACATCTGAAGATATAGCTTTAAGCACTGGGGTCTTACAAATTACTTTTATGCTGCCTTTATGTGCATTTTAGAGCTTCAAAATGTTGGTACCCATTTACTTGCTTTGTGAGGTCCTACAGAGCTGAAATATTCTTCTAAAAATCTTCAAGCAAGAAAGTCATATACATCTGGGATAGCATGAGGGTGAGTAAATGATAAGAGAATTTTTATTTTGGGGTGAACTATCCCTTTAACTGACATTTATTGAACACCTCTAAATTCCCAGCAAATAGTAGCATAGTATTGTTTTATTCTTATTTCTTTAATTATAGCACATGTTGCACTGAGACTATTTATTTAAGCCCAGAAATGCAGTTTATGTAGTTTAAAAGCTTCTAGATGTTGTATGCTAAATTATACCAATAAAGAAGTCTTTACATATACATATGTGTATTTTGGTGTATAATTGTGTGTGTGTGTGTGTGTAATAACTTGCTGTTAAAATAGAGGTATGTTTAATTTTAAATGAAGTTGAAATTACACTTTAAACATAGTTTTTGCTAAAGCAGAATTACATTTCTTTGAGATCAGAAATGTACTGTGGTAATTTGCATAAACATTTCTAAGATTTTCCTGGCACATGCTGCTTGTTGTTTCACTATTTCTCCAAGAGGTCGCTACATCACGTTTATTGATTATGTAAACATTCTGTCGCTATATTTGTGTCTTTGTCCAGCCAAATGGCTCCAGTTTTCTTGGAAAGTTCTCCACAGTTTCTCCTTGTCCACTTTCCAGAGATTTTATTTTGTTTTATTTCTTCTTCTATGTTCAGCTTGTTACTTCTAGCCATTCTTTTAGTTGGAAAAAATCAGAACTGTATGCCTCAAATAGTTCAGAGAAAATATTCCTGATCACTGTGCAAGACTCATTTGGTGAAAACATTATCAGCACTTTTGTTCTGTATGTGGATCAAGCTGGAACATGAGAAATAGTGAACTAATTGTATGCTTACTTGTAAAAAAACAACACAACCTTATTTTTCCAATTTTACAGACCCTCAAACTGGGCAATGGATCAGAGGGAAAAGAACTGAAAGACTTCCCCCTCACCATCACCTAATAGTGAATGTAATAAATGAGCTCTCTCCTGAAAATATAGTTCAAAAGCACAGCATACTGTACATTAACTGGGCCCGCTGAAAGGCCTTTCAACCTTAAAATCATCCGTTACCAGTTGCATGACTTCTTCCACAGATGTGCACATTGTAAAGTATACCTCAAATGGGGAGTTTCACTCTTTCTGTACTGAAAAATCTGTTTTTAATATGTATTTAATTTTGTCATCCAGTATTTAGTGTATTTATTATTTAATGTTCGTGGAGTAGGCTATTCTGATTCTGAGAGCATAGAGTTCAAAATTTGTTTCCATGCAGGTGGTGAAGGGTTTGGAAAAGCTACTCAATGCTGCCATCTAGTCTTTGCTTGACTTATGACAAAGTTTCCCTTGTTTACAATTGGATGACAGGATGACAAATTGATTTGGTCTATTTTAATTTATTATGTATCTTATACTGTGAACATTACTGATGAATGTAGCTCATATATCTAAACCCAATAAAACTCTGTCAAAAATGATCCCCATGCACCCCTGCTTATGTAGCACATGCATTATTTATTACTGTAACACACATTATAGTCACTATCATTCAAAACATGTATGACTTTTTTTACCCCATGAAACAAAAAAGGAGATGTTTCACAGAATGCCAGGGACTGACAGACACAGTCACCATTCACTTTCATTGTATGGGAAAAAAGATGCTAATACTAAGGGTAACATTGTGCCTTACATGTCCTTTTGTGTTCTACAGAAGAAAGTCATACCTGTTATGATATGGTCGCACAATGAAAGGTTTTTGATAATCCTTTTTCTTGTTTTGAAAAGCAGCGTTTCTAATCACTGCATACTGTATAATATAATGCATGGCAGCTATTGTTGACTGCAGATGAGTGCTATAAAAATGTGTATTGTGTTCAGTTCTTATGTGTATCATCACTTCTTCTTATGCTGTTCCATAAAGCAGAATACACTTTCTCAAATAACAATTCCAACAACTCAAGCATAGATTTTAACAAATGAAAACATGTCAGGTAAGGATAAAATATGTGCATACAGACAATAGACAGACAGACAGACAGACAGATAAATAGATAGATAGATAGATAGATAGATAGATAGATAGATAGATAGATAGATAGATAGATAGATAGATTAGACTGACTGCAATGGAAAAAAAAAAAAAAAAAAAAAAAAAATACAGCGCGAGTGGGCGTGGCCTATGAAGCCACGCCTCACTGAACTCAACTCTTGAGTATAAATGAGACAAGCAGCCTCACAAGTTTAAACATTTGAACGTACATTAATTTACTGCACAATGACTAATGATGACTCATAATTTCAAATTGAGAAAGAAATTAGATGGACAAGTGTATACTATTTGAAGTAATCCTCAAACTGTAGCGAATCATTATTTCAGTAATTAAACACCGGATCTTGAATACCCATCCACGCACGGAACCGGACGCTGAAGGTAAATTGCTTGGCTTTAATTCAGTGTGAAGAAAAACATTTAACATATTCCGTAAAATATGTGTAGTAGTTGTTTGAATTGATGGTGCTGAACGGGTTAACTCCAGTGATGATCATATTTATTTCTCTAGCACAAGTCGAGAGTTATTCCTATGCAGCTGAAGAGATGCTATAGACCTCAAAGACTTTTGCGGTTAGTTTTAATGCAGGACACGACCGTATGAAATATTGCATGTGTGTGGCAAAAGACATACTCAAGTCTTTCACAAGTGGAAAACTATCAGCTTAGATGTGAAAGTGCTGACACTGCACTTTTCAATTAGACTTGGATGAAGTGATCTATTGCTGAGCATTCTTTCAAGTTAAATATAATTATCATTGTGGCATATAATTAAGTTCTTATTTATGTATTGTATAAATATATTTGAAGTAAAATTATTTTAAATATAATATTTATTATATATGCATTAATAATTTGTATCATATATCCTATTATATATATAATGAATATATATTTGACATTTAAGATAGTAAACGCAATTAAAATTTACATTTGAAACACAATTCTTTTGGTTTCACAGGCGGAGGAGAAATACAGCGTTGGATTTTGTCACTGACAGTTAAAGGAAGCATGAAGTGTGGACGTGAAGACTGGTATTGTGGCCTTGTGCTGCTTCTGATTGTTCAAACTGTGGTCTCCATGGTGATTCCCAATGCCACCCAATTAGAGGCTTTGCTGGAAAAATACATGGATAAGGATGAGGCGTGGTGGCAATCCAAGCCAAGGGGCAAGAGAGCAATTTCACAAAGCGATATGCAGCTCATCCTTGACCTGCATAATAAGCTGAGGGGTCAAGTGTACCCCCCTGCCTCAAACATGGAATACATGGTAAGATTACATGATTATCCAGTACTCAGTCACAATATTAGTCAATCATGGTGCTACTTACTTGGCCAGCTTCCCCTTCTGGCCTTTTTAAAACAATGTACATGCAACATTTGTGATCAAATATACTGTAGATTTGTTGCAGAATAAGATAGATACATACATACATACATACTTTATTAATCCCTGTGGGGAAATTAGTGTGCAAAAGCAGCCAAACATTAAAACTATACACATAAGTACCACATATAATAATAAAATTAATAAATAAATGACATCCGAAGATAATTACACAATATACAATATGTGTGTGTGTGTGTGTGTGTGTGTGTGTGAAGTAGTGATGAGGATGAGGCGTCAGATGTGTATGAGTGTGTTTGGCTGTAGGTGGGGGGTTAATAATTTACCAGCAACTTCACCAAAAAGTCAGTGGTGCCTCTGCACATGGGGGATGAATTGTACAATCTTATGGCAGTAGGCACAAATGACCTTCTGTAGCGCTCCCTGTTGCACCAAGGTAGGATTAGCCTACTGCTGAAGGTGCTCCTCATTTCATCAAGCATGCCATATAGGGGGTGAGATATATTGTCCATGATGGTCAGAAATGTAGATATTATTCTCTTCTCAGCAACCACCTCCAGAGGGTCCAGGTCCACCCCAATGACAGAGGCTGCCTTCCTAGTGAGCTTATTCAGCCGTTTAACTTCTCCAGTTTTAGCCCCACTACCCCAGCACACCAGTGGATAAAACAAGGAGCTGGCGAAAGATGTAACTTTGAAAGATTGCCTGATCTTCCAAGAATTAGGGTTCAGACTTTGTTTGACATGATTTGAGACAGTCAAGAAAATAAATAAATCTGTTAATAACCCTTTACAATAATATTGTTTTTGTTTTTGTTTTGCATTAATTAACTACATTAGTTAAAATGAACTAACAAATAAACAATATTTTTCAGCACTTATTAATCTTTGTTAATGTTAATTCTACCATATACTAAAACATTTATTAAATTAGAAGTTGTATATGTTAAGAAATAACATACATATATGTTAGAGACAAAATATGGACACTATGTTGGAAATTGCCAAGTAATTGGTGGATTAATAAGAGATTTTTTTGGAAGAAAGCAAGCTACATGAGATGCACAGAAACGATAGATGAAATATATCGCAAAAACTTTTGCACATTATGAAAACCTCTTATTAGGTGTCATACTTTTGTCAAAAACTTTTGTCAAAGTCAAAGTGAGAAAAAAAAGAAGGGAAGAAAAAGTGTTACCAGCATTCATCATTTCTTCTGACACTGAACACCTGTGCACAGAAAAAATAGTTTCAACTTTCCCATTGAATTATATGCTTTATTTTTTTCTTTTAAATTTTTTGAGGGGGTCATGAGGGTTCATATAAATGATTTATATGTATGGAGGGCACTGCCAAACAATATTGAGTACCACACCAAGGTGCATGAGTTTTGCATCATGATAAATGAGGTACACTTAACACAGATGCATTCAGAAACACTGAACTACAGTCAAGTTTGTGGTCTACAACAAACAATCCATCACGAAGGCCAAAACGCAGCTTCTCCTTCCCACGTACTGTGGCTCACCTACTGTTCGAGGCACTCAGCCAGACCTCTCATTGCTTTCAGAGCAGTGGGCCTTCACCAAATATGACCTGATAATTCTTAGAACCTTCCACAGCTGCTTCTTGCTGCAATGTAGTTGGCAACAATGGAGGCAAATGTTGACTCAGAAATTAAAGAGTAAAATGGAATGTAACCTTGTGTTCTTGTGGCACAACTAGCAGAGTATAGCGCTAATATCACCATTTTGGGTTTGATTCACAGGGAATAAACGTACTGATGAAATGTGTACTTTAAATGCACTCTAAGGGACCGTTCATACCAAACACATTTTTGCGTCTGTTAGCAATGTTTTTCAATTGTTTTTCTATGTAAACATGTCAGACAACTTTGATCATTGCCCCACATTTCCCTGTTTTCAGCGTATCGTGCAAAATCTCTATTTTTAGACACCATGTCAGGTTAAAAAGAACTTTAACTTTTAAAAACGTGTCTCAAGACACCTGTATTATGTTTTATGTGTTGCGCTGCATCTAGCTTGTTTTAGCAGAAGAACATGTTCTACCTGAGCAACATTTTAACAACCCCTAGCAAAATGCTAGCAACCCCTAGCTACATGCTAAAACATGCTAGTTATCTAAGGGTGTGTTCACACTTGGCTGATTTGGTTCGATTAAAATGAACTCTGGTGCGATTGCTCTGTTATTGCGGTTCATTTGAACAAGTGTGAACGCTGTCACCCGAACCTTGGTGCGCACCAAACAAGCAGACCGAGACCGCCCGAATAGTGGGTCTCGGTCTGCTTCCAGACGAACTCTGGCGCGGTTCGATTGATATATGAACACAGCATGGACCAAAGACGTCTAAACGGACCAATAACAGGAAGTAATTTGCCTTATACTGACTTCAAGCATACCTGGTTCTTCTCATCATAGGAGCCATGTTGCCCATTACAGTTTGATACAGGCGTCGGAACCGCCGTGAGCCGTCCTTGCAGCATATCTTCATTTGTGTGTGCAACGGAGGAATTCCTGGCGCTGTTTTGACTCCTTTACACCTTTTATTAGCTCTTCGTTTGTTCTCAGCTGGTAAAAATACCACCATATATGCATATATAAATATAACGAGCGCATTTTGCCCAGCAGCCAGCATTTTGGATGATCGGCAAGTTCCGTCAAAAAATATACATCATAAAAGCTGTCCAATCAGGTTGCGTCTTTTTCCTGATGCCTTTGGTTTTGTATCGTTAGGTTCGGTGTTAAAAATGCCACTGTGAATGCTAAGTGAACCAGGACTAAATGTATTATTTTCTTTTTTGGTTTGGACCAAGAGAACTGAACTACAAGTGTGAACACACCCTAAGTTGCTTTGGATAATGGGCTCTATTTTCGTGAGTGCGCAAAGCGCAGCGCTGCGTGCTACGACCGTGTGCAACTTCTTATCCGATTTTCATGAGAGCATTAATTCTAGGTGAATAGAGTTACAAAGTTAATCTCCAAATTCTGAAAGTACAGAATATCAAATTCTGTCCCTTCAATCGCTGTTGAATCTGTTTGTTAAAACAACAAATTATGAGATTTGTGTTAAACTTTCTAGAGGTCATGGCTTATTTTTCAAATTATTATTATTATTATTGTTGTTATGTTTATATGTATTATTATTCTTGTATATTTACAATTGTATTTAGGATTTCATTTTGACTAGTAATTTTCCACCTGTTGTAGAGTGGTTTTTAAGTCACGGGAAAAGGGGCCGGTGGAAGAAGTTGGAGAGAGTAAAACGATTGGATTTAGTATGATGTTTTTGACCACTTCATTATTTCTATTATATTTTCGTTTCGTTTGAAGTGTAATTTGAATTTAGAAATATTTTTGGTTACATTTTTCAGTAATTGAATGTAATTTTTCAAAATCAAAATTTACTGGTAGAAGTGCACACCGATACAATCACTGTTAATACTAGCCATGAATAGTAAGTAGATTAAATTATTAATAATAATTACTTAATTTAACGGAGCGTCCAAATTTACATCCAAATTCTGACTAGAATCACATTTTCCATGCGTATAAAAGGAGTGTGTCGCTGTCATGGAAACATGCCTGACATTCATCAAGGATGTAGTTAATGCACAAAAGAGTGTTATTTTCAATTCCTCTCATTATTTGTATACAGTCCATTTACACTACCAACTTCTTATTAATGTGCTGTCTTTGTTTAATTCGTTGGTGCTTGAGGGAACGGACTATATAACTGGATGCAGACGCTGGAATAACCAGAGAAGAACCTCAGAATTAAATTGCACTTGGTCCAGACCGTCCAGACTTTTTGCGCGTTGCGCACGCGATTCCGCCAACCTCACTTGCGCCTAGACTTAGCGCATGCTTGCACGAAAATACCAAAACTTCATGGCCATGTCCATTGACTTTGTGCTTATGACTTAAGGCATTGCACTACGCTTAATGCTTGCACTCTTAAAATAGGGCCCAAAGTGTCTGCAAAATGTGCAAACGTTAAAAAAGTGCAACAAATATGTGTTTTGGCTTTACCCTTGTCATTATGCTAACAGAGCCCATCTTGTCGCACTGTAGTGTTGCAACTTTCATTTTTCATAGTTCTTAGGTCCAGCTTTAGTGTGTAACTAATTAACTGATTCTCCCTTAATCCTGAAATGTATGATTCAGTTTCCATGACTGCACATGGATCAGTCCATATGACTGCTTGCAGTCAGCTATTAAAGAACATTTTCAAAACATTCTTCTTAGTCAGTTACTTTTGACTTGATAAAATCTGCGGCACTCTGGGACTCTCAGTGTTTAATCTGTCAAACCCCCAGAACCCTGTATCCCACAGCAAAGTTTAACAGAATATGTCTTTGTGTGGGGCCCAGGTAGGGGAGGAGACATAGCTATCTCCACTCTCCATAGTCATCTGGGTAATTAATCTGAAAAGGAAGTGAGAAGGGAGTCGCAGAGGATGCACTCCCTAGGAATGCACTCAGATGGTCGGTGTAACAGCAAATTAGGCATCACAACAACTAAACAATGACAAGACAGGTCTCAAAGGCCACATAAAATCTCAATAGGCTTTGCATCTCTATGCACATTCAGATGCAGTAAGTTTGCTATGGTCTTCAGCATCGTAAAGACTTTTACGGCAAACATTTAGAGTACATTGATGACAATCACAGGCCATTACTCAGTACTGTTCCTGCTGTAGTCATGCTATTGAAAGACAAGAATTTTACACTTGTATTAATATTATCATTGTAAATAGTATATACAGTACCATTTTGGGCTTCTAGTTAAGATTCAAATAAAAATTCTTGTATTTTGTCAGGTCATTCATTGTGCAATATAAAAGATGAGAATTATCAAGGTAGTTCATAAATAATATTTGTTGAGGACTGCCAGAATGGAATGCACCTTAGCTATGCACACATGGAACAGATTACAGGAACACAGGGCAGAAAACTACGCATTTGTAATTTTAAATTTAGCCTGCTCTGTAGTGAAATAATCAGAACTCTGTGCAGAACAGTACACTGAGCCTTTTCTTTTATTAAAACAATTTAAACTCCCCAGGTAAATCTGTGGAGATCCTAAACACAGTGTTACTGTAATAAGTCTTTTGTTCCAAGCTAGTGCAACACAAATTCTTTATGGTTTTTAACTTCAACTGGCCCACTTGTAGATCCATATCAACCTACTGGTCAAAATCAAGCAACCATGCATTGACGTACATAGGCAGAACCAGGTTCAACCAACTGCTAAAAATGTTATCAAAATGTTTTATCAGAATGTTGTTCGGAGATGTTGTTTTGCCCCTAAAATTATTAACTGTTGTGTTTTAATGTTTGGACCTTTTTCCTTTACTTAAGCAAAAAGTATGACAGGTATACAGCAATCATGTTACCTTAAAAAACATTAATAAGCCTCACTCTGTGCTGTGTGTGGGACAGGTGTGGGACACTGAACTGGAGAGTAGTGCTGAGCACTGGGCACACACTTGTCTGTGGGAACATGGACCCTCTCACCTACTGACGCAGATTGGCCAGAACCTGGGAGCTCACTGGGGCAGGTGCTGTATTGATAACCTAACTTTATACATTTGTGCTCAAAAGTTTGCATACCCTGGAAGAAATTGTGAAATTTTGGCATTGATTTTGAAAATATGACTGATCATGCAAAAAAACTGTGTTTTATTTAAGGATAGTGATCATATGAAGCCATTTATCATCACATAGTTGTTTGGCTCCTTTTTAAATCATAATGATAACAGAAATCACCCAAATCGCCCTGATCAAAAGTTTACATACCCTTGAATGTTTGGCCTTGTTACAGACACACAAGGTGACACATACAGGTTTAAATGGCATTTAAAAGTTAATTTCCCACACCTGTGGCTTTTTAAATTGCAATTAGTGCCTGTGTATAAATAGTCAATGAGTTTGTTAGCTCTCACGTGGATGCACTGAGCAGGCTTGATACTGAGTCATGGGGAGCAGAAAAGAACTGTCAAAAGACCTGCATAACAAGGTAATGGAACTTTATAAAGATGGAAAAAGATATAAAAAGATATCCAAAGTCTTGAAAATGCCAGTCAGTACTGTTCAATCACTTATTAAGAAGTGGAAAATTCAGGGATCTCTTGATACCAAGCCAATGTCAGGTAGACCAAGAAAGATTTCAGCCACAACTGCCAGAAGAATTGTTCGGGATACAAAGAAAATCCCACAGGTAACCTCAGGAGAAATACAGGCTGCTCTGGAAAAAGACGGTGTGGTTGTTTCAAGGAGCACAACACGATGATACTTGAACAAAAATGAGCTGCATGGTCAAGTTGCCAGAAACAATATGCCTGACAACACCTTGACATGCCTCACAGCTTCTGGCACACTGTAATTTGGAGTGACGAGACCAAAATAGAGCTTTATGGTCACAACCATAAGCGCTATGTTTGGAGAGGGGTCAACAAGGCCTATAGTGAAAAGAATACCATCCTCATTGTGAAGCATGGTGGTGGCTCACTGATGTTTTGGGGGTGTGTGAGCTCTAAAGGCATGGGGAATCTTGTGAAAATTGATGGCAAGATGAATGCAGCATGTTATCAGAAAATACTGGCAGACAATTTGCATTCTTCTGCACGAAAGCTGCGCATGGGACGCTCTTGGACTTTCCAGCACGACAATGACCCTAAGCACAAGGCCAAGTTGACCCTCCAGTGGTTACAGCAGAAAAAGGTGAAGGTTCTAGAGTGGCCATCACAGTCTCCTGACCTTAATATCATCGAGCCACTCTGGGGAGATCACAAATGTGCGGTTCATGCAAGACGACCAAAGACTTTGCATGACCTGGAGGCATTTTGCCAAGACGAATGGGCAGCTATACCACCTGCAAGAATTTGGGGCCTCATAGACAACTATTACAAAAGACTGCACACTGTCATTGATGCTAAAGGGGGCAATACACAGTATTAAGAACTAAGGGTATGCAGACTTTTGAACAGGGGTCATTTCATTTTTTTCATTGTTGCCATGTTTTGTTTTATGATTGTGCCATTCTGTTGTAACCTACAATTGAATATGAATCCCATAAGAAATAAAATAAATGTGTTTTGCCTACTCACTCATGTTTTCTTTAAAAATTGTACATATATTACCAATTCTCCAAGGGTATGCAAACTTTTGAGCACAACTATATATATATATATATATATATATATATATATATACTTTTATGTACTGTATATAACTCTTTATGTATACCTTAAATGTTCATATTGTAACATAAAATCTTGATTTTGATTTGAAAGAAGTTAATGGACATGTTATGCATCAGCTAACCATTTCAACTGGTATAAGATAAACCAGCAACATGTGGATTGGCATTTCAGCCCCAGGCCTTAATCAGGGTTAACCCTTTATCCTTGTGTGACCTGCGTCCACATGCGTGGACGTTGTATTTTGGCTTTGCTATACTTAACGCTTAATTTATATGAATAAAAACCAACTGAATAATGTTTACAAGACTCTAGTCATTTAAAGGGTTAACTTCTGCCGCACCGATTCGTGTTAAACAACCGCATGCCGTCGATTTCCTTGAAGCACTCCTACGGACACGGCGGCAAAAAAAGTGCCTCTGATAAGAAATATCTTAATGTTTTTTCATTGAAACCTGTTTGGTTGTAAAGAGTAGCGTCTCTAGCATTTCCTCAAAAGTAGAAAAAACATGTTAGCTATTTTGAATAACTTTCAACTCTAACACATCTCTGGGTCATTTAGCTTCATTTTAATATACATTTTGTTATGTTTAATTTAGTTATCTCTGTTCAATACGATTCTATTCATTAGCATTAGTAAATGCATTCCTATACACCGATAAGCCACAACACTGTTGTGTATGAAAATCCCAGGAGATCAGCAGTTACAGAAATATTCAAACAATCATCCGTGCAATTATCTAATTAGCAATTGTGTGGCAGCAGTGCAGTGCATAAAATCATGCAGATACGGGTCAGGAGCTTCAGTTAATGTTCACATCAACCATCAGAATGGGGATAAAATGCGATCTCAGTGATTTGGACCGTGGCATGATTGTTGGTGCCAGACGGGCTGGTTTGAGTATTTCTGTAACTGCTGATCTTCTGTGATTTTCACACACAACAGACTCTAGAATGTACTCAGAATGGTGCCAGAAACAGAAAACATCCAGTGAGCGGCAGTTCTGTGGACGGAAATGCCTTGTTGATGAGAGAGGTCAACAGAAAATGGCCAAACTGGTTCGAACTGACAAAGTCTATGGTAACTCATATAACTGCTCTGTACAACTGTGTTGCGAAGAATGGCATCTTAGAATGCTGTTCTGAGATGTGGGTTGGCGCTGATTTGGCGGTACGAGGGGGCCTACACAATATTAGGCAGATGGTTTTAATGTTGTGGCTGATTGGTGTGTATTTACTGTGCATTTTCACATTGAGAATAAATGGGTTCATCCAAAAGCTGAAAAATTTTGTTTTCAGAGGCTTTATATGGGGTTAGGATGAAAATAAGGTGCATTTTGAGCTGTTCTGAGACCAGTGCACATAGACAGCACACTGGAGGTGATGTCATTCACTAAATAGTAAGCAAGGGAGCAAGGGAGCATCCTATAGCTTTCTATGCAGCTAAGTGCATTCAGTCCTAAAATCCAACCAAACGTTCAGTTTCAGACTGCAGATGATATTTGGACCACTTAATATGTTTGGCAGACATGGTAATCAGTACATAGATTCGGGATTGTATAATGCTAGATTTTATTTTAACATGGTTGGCAGTGATTGGATGATGCTGGCCATTACATTGAATAAGAATGATTTATTCAGCTTTACAGAAAATCAGCTGTAATGTCTGTAACATCTCAAAAACATGAATAACTCCGGGAAACATAATAAACAATTTGATGAAAAAAAATTTTTCTATAGCTTAGTGTTATTTAAAATTTCACAACGTAGTCTCGCTGTCCACATATGTGGACATTAATCTTTAGGAAAACTATTTGCTCTAGATTTATTTATTTATTTATTTTATTTTTTTGCTTGTTTATTAGGTGCTACTAGTTTCAAATCAAAAAGGGAAATGGAAAATGAACACAACAGTCATGCTCAGGTATTAGGAGGTTAACTACTTATAACCAAAAGTGTACAGGGTCATTAAAGACCCTAGATATATATTAGTGTTGGGGTAGTTTTATATTATTTATTTATTTTGCGCTTCCATAAATCATATTTTTATGATTATTTCATTAGATCTTCATCTATATAAGTTTACTATCACATGATATATATTTATTTGTTTATTGCAAGACAAATGAGCACTGTATTCATACAAATGACTATATATGTCACGTTGATTTTCTGTGTGACAATGGTGAATTATCAGTATTGCATATGTGTGTACACATATTATACATGCTATGTCTTACTCAATGAGTCAGTGATTGACTTGATTTACATTTGACATTGGTATTTGATGAAGTAGCAATGTGGAAGTAAACTAGCAAGTGTAACACATGAACAGTATGTTATGACTATTGTTATAAGTTGTGCGTCTATTTAGAAAAAAAAATTGTATGTGTAGCTTATGTGTTATGTGTAGCTCAGTATGTTTTTGACAGCCAGTTGTGTCTCAGTAAAAATTTCAGTGTGGAAGTAATGAACCATATTCTATATTTATTGCATCATCTCTGATGTATGAAAAATAAAACATCAAAATATATAAAATATATTCTATTCAATTATTTTCCAATTGTCTTGAAAAAGTTTTGAAAATTTGACACTATTTGGGCATTTTGTAGATCGATTTGTGATAGATATACGTGCCGGGTCTCAAAAGACCAGAGTATGTAATAATGTTTGGCGAAACACCCATGAATTTAAGGGTCAAACACAAGACCTGGGAGTGGAAACACTTTAGTTTAAATGAAGTTCATATTATCATATACTTAATTGTTGCTGGTTTTACCTTCTACTAGTGATCTGTAATTTCCATGCATCTGGATAGTGAAGTTGTACCAGAATAACTACCTAAAACAGCACCCCTGATTAATGTTACATCTAAAACTTTTTAAAAAAACTGCATCACATTTTGACAAATCTCAGCCCATGTATTAACTGTTACTGTTTTAAATATAATCATCTTTAGAGACAGGCCCCCAACATTTCACGTCCAAGCCTGGTATGATGAGGTGAGAGATTTCAGCTACCCCTATCCACAGGAGTGTAACCCTTACTGCCCATACAGATGCTCCGGACCTGTCTGCACACATTACACACAAGTAAAACCGCAGTCACCAACTCAACACCCTTCCAAAAACATGAAAAATATGCACCCAGTATTATGTGTTCTTAAAGAAATAATTCACCCCCCTATGTGACTTGCTTTCATCTGTGAAACACAAAATGAGTTTTGCCTAACATTTTCTTTTGTGTTCCATGGTAGAAAGAAAGTCAACCAGTAATATAGGATTATGATTTGTTTGCAGCTTGTTTGGGCCACAAGCAGTAAGATTGGCTGTGCCATCAATGTGTGTTACAACATGAATGTTTGGGGGATGATCTGGGCCAAAGCTGTGTACCTGGTCTGCAATTACTCTCCTCCGTAAGGACACTCTGTTTTGTCTATTGCAATATACATAATTCTAAACATGCGTTATTCCTAGCTCTTTTAATGTTGCATCTTTTTCTCAGAGGTAACTGGTGGGGACATGCACCGTACAAGCATGGAACCCCATGCTCTGCCTGTCCCCCCAGCTATGGGGGCAGTTGCCGAAACAATCTCTGCTATAAAGGTAGAAAATATATTAAATGAATCAATCAATAGCAAACAGACATTTGTGAAGGCTCAAGTCTGGATCTCTTAAAAAATGTAATAATAACATACTCTCTTCAGATGATGGCAGTCATTCGCATTATACCCCTGAGACAGAAGAAAGTAACTATATCGAGCCAGAGCCAATCCGAAGCCATGACCCTCCGACACCTTCTCCCACTGAGAAGATTGAGACGAATGAGGTCATCAGCACTTCCCAGATGTGTGAGATTACATGTTATTCAATTTCATGGGTTAACTTCAGAGAAGATGTTAAGATATCCTAAAGTACAATGCTTTCTTTTTTTTACCCTAGGCATTACTTTGACTACTGTTCACTCTTATGTTCTTCGAGCTGAATGTGTGAGTTTAATCAAATGGTAACTAAACGTTACATAACACACTGTTTATATTTTGTTTTTGTTTTTGTTTTTTTAAGCTCAGCAGGTAGAATGTAATACTAGATTACGTGATCAGTGCAAAGGAACAACCTGTAACAGGTAAATTGGTTGACTCTTATGTTGATAATTACAAAAGAATGTGGTTGGATCATGGTACTATGAATGATTTCATGACTGGTAAATCTTTGAACAGGTATGAATGCCCACCAGGTTGTTTGCACAACTATGGAAAAGTAATTGGATCAGGGCATTACGAAATGGTAAGTAAATACATATGTTAAACTTTATTTTTTGTAATCATAATGAGGCACTGCATCCCATATTGCTTGACATCAAATCAAATTTACAAGTTGATTTTTACATATTTAAATACTGTGCTATTATGGATAGATTGTGGGCAGTTCAGGGTCTCTCTCATTAATGTTGCTGTTTTTCCAGCAATCCAGTATCTGTGGAAGTGGCTTGCATGCTGGAATAATAAATGACGATGGAGGCTGGATGGATGTCACCAGGGTGGGCAGAAGGCAACGATTCTCAAAGTCCTTCAAGAATGGAGTTCAGACTCTAGCGTAAGTCACAGAGCCCACATGTTTCATGCTGCTAGAGACAATTTCAGCAATGCTCTCATTTTTTATTCTCATGTTATTCCTCAGGAAAAATCAAAGTGCCAATGCCTTCACTGTATCAAATGTCCCAGGTCAGTGCAAGTGTGTCAATCTGATGGTCCTTTATGAGATAAAGTTGCTGGAGATTTCAGAAAAGAAATGTAATAACAAATGTTATGTGACTTCCAGTGAAAGCTGTTAATTGTGAAACCACAGTGGCACAATTCTGTCCTTTCAAGAAACCAGTCAGGCACTGTCCACGGTAAATTTATTTTACACAGATATAATATTGACAGATTACACAAAATACCAGGTGGTAAAAAAAAAAACACAACAGCTAACAAGATTAATTTTTTCAGGTTGTATTGTCCGCGTAACTGCTTGTATGACAGCTCTGCTCGAGTAATTGGAACCCGCTATTATTCAGATGTAAGTCTTTGTGCATATTTTATTGAGATAATACTAATATTGAGTTGCCATTTACCAGACTGTATTGTTTAAGACTTATGTATTTTGTTCAAATTCCTTATTCATTTTATTCATACAAATTTATTTATTTTAAATTCTACACATTTATTTTGAACTCAAAATATGAACACTATTTAAAGATTACTCAATTAAATTTTATGGAAATTTGTCACAATTAAAATGCGTAAATCTTAAATAGTTTGAATATTTTTTTAAAGGTGCATTGTTCTGTCACTGCCCTGTTACAACTATTATGAAGTTACATACTGCTTTATTAGGTCTACTGTATTGCTATTCCCATAGGAAAGAAAAATCACAAAATATCTTTAATATCTCAAGTGTTTTTCCGAGACAGCAATGATATTAAAAGAGAGCAAGAGAGAAAAACTACATTTAGACTTTTGCTTAAATCTGCTGCTTCTCAGATTTTTCTCATGAGAAGCAGGCCACAGTAACATACCGTAACGTGTCTTCTCTAGAGTTGCAGAAGTGATCTCAACAATGTCTCAAACTTCACTCAGATTTTGCTGAGTGAAATTTTGCATTAAATTATTCCAAGATAATTAGATCTACTGTATGTTATCCATATAAATTGTATAGCTCTTAAAGGCATAGTCCACCCAAAAAATGAAAATTCTCTCATCATTTACTCACCCTCATGCCATCCCAGTGTATGACTTTCTTTCTTCTGCTGAACGCAAATTAAGATTTTTAGAAGAATATCTCAGCTCTGTTTGTCCATACAATGCAAGTTAATGGTGACCAGAACTCCAAAAGCTCCAAAAAGTAGATAAAGTCAGCATAAAAGTAATCCATACACTGCCTGGCCAAAAATAAATTTGCCGTTTGGATTTAAATAAGCAGATACTTAAGAGCCAATGATTGGATCATTATTGCAGTGATTAATATGTTTCAGCTGGCAAAAATGATTTTATCCCTAACTGATGCAGTGTGTAGCTTCTCATTTCTTAAACAACTATGTCGGAAGATGTGACCCATGGTCGTGGAAGAGATGATACTGTGTTTCAGAAGAGGCAAATTATTCACCTGCTTCAAGCAAAGAAACAACTATGAGATTGCTGAAATCACTGGAATTGGGTTAAGAAATGTCCAGCGCATTACTAAAACTTGGAAAGATAGTAGTGAACCATCAGCTTCGCGGAAGAAATTTGGTCGGAAAAAAGTCTTGAATGATCGTGAGCGGAGATCACTTAAACGCTTGAAGTCGCATCATATAAAATCGACAGTAGAACTCATGGCTATGTTTAATAGTGAAAGTAAGAGCATTTGCGCATGCACAATGCGAAGATAACTTGCAGGACATGCGAATAAACAGCTGTGTGGCCACAAGAAAGCCACTTTTTAGTGAGGCTAATCTGAAAAAACAACTTCAATTTGCTAGGGAGCATAAAGATTGGACTGTGGAGCAATGGAAAAAGGTCATGTGATCTGATAAGTCCAGATTTACCCTATTCCAAAGCGATGGGCACGTCAGGGTAAAAAGGGAAGCGCAAGAAGCGATGCACCCGTCATGCATAGTGCCCACTGTACAAGCCTCTGGAGGCAGTGTTATGATCTGGGGTTGCTTCAACTGGTCAGGTCTAGGCTCAGCAATGTTGTGCGGCAATAAAATGAAGTCAGCTGATTACCTGAATGTACTGAATGACCAGGTTATCCCATCAATAGATTTTTCCATCCCTGACGGCACAGGCATTTTCCAGCATGACAATGCTAAGATTCATCGAGCGCAAATTGTGAAAGAGTGGTTCAGGGAGCATGAGGAATCATTTTCACACATGAATTGGCCACCACAGAGTCCTGACCTTAACCCCATTGAAAGTCTTTGAGATGTGCTGGAGAAGACTTTACGGAGTGGTTCGACTCTCCTGTCATTAATACAAGATCTCGGCCAAAAATATATGCAACTCCAGACAGAAATAAATGTTGTGACATTGCATAAGGTTGTCGAAACAGTGCCACAACGAATGCGCGCCATAATCAAAGCTAAATGTGGTCCAACGAAATATGCAACTTTTTTTTTAAGGCAGTGTAGTTATGATTTATGTTACTGTAAAAGTAATCCTTAAGTAACTTCAGTGGTTTAATCAATGTCTTCTGAAGTGGTCCAGTTGGTTTTGGGTGAGATCAGACCAAAATGTAACTTCTTTTTCACTGTACATCTTGACAGCAGTCTCCTTGGCGATGATGATTTCAAGCTTGATTACACTTTCTTTAGTGCCATCTAGTGCTCTGTGCATGTGTCAAGCACTAGGAAGTGTAACTGAGCTTGAAATCATGACCGTACCTAGAGACTGCAATGACAAGACGTAGAGTGAAAAAGGAGTTACATTTTGGTCTGTTCTCACACATAATCAACTGGATTGAGATTTAGAAGAATATCTCAGCTCTGTAGCTCCATACAATGCATGTGAATGGGTACCAAAATTTTGAAGGTCCAAAAAACATATAAAGGCAGATTAAAAGTAATCCATAAGACTCCAGTGGTTAAATCCATATCTTAGGAAGCGATATAAGTGAGGGTGTGAAATAGATCAATATTTAAGTCCTTTTTTATGATCAATCCCCACTTTCACTTTCACATTCTTCTTCTTTTGTTTTTGGCAATTCACATGCTTCGTTCAGATCGCCACCTACCAGGCAGGGAGGAGAATTTATTGTAAAAAAATTCCTAAATATTGATTTGTTTCTCACCCACATCTATCATATCACTTTTGAAGATATGGATTTAACCACTGGAGTCTTATGGATTACTTTCACGCTGCCTTTATGTGCTTTTTGGAGCTTCAAAATTTTTGTACCCATTCACTTGTATTGTGAGGACCTACAGAGCTGAAATATTCTTCTAAAAATCTTCATTTGTGTTTAGCAGAAGAAAGAAAGTCATACACATCTGGGATGGCATGAGGTTGAGTAAATGATGAGAACACTTATATTTTGGGTGAACTATCCCTTTAACTCTTGTAGTTGTCAATAATTGTCTCATTAAATTAAATAACCGATTACTCAATGAATCCTCTTGAGCTATGAAAGAGCAATGTCTGAGCAATTACATTTTCTTCTGGGTTGCTCTATTACAACTATTAAAAGTCACTGTTCTGTGATGATTACAGAAGAAAAATTCGATTCTTTTTTCTTTATGTGTCCCATCGAGCAGAATTCCAGTATATGCAGGGCAGCTATCCACGCAGGGGTGATTCGTAGTGACTCAGGAGGTTATCTGGATGTAATGCCTGTGGACAAGAGGAGGCAATACAAGGGATCCTACCAAAATGGAATTACCTCAGAGAGGTACTGTGTTGAGTCAGCTTTTCAGAGTCACTGCTGCCATGTACTTTGTAGTTCGATAATCTTTCATTGTTGGCTTCAGCTTGGAAGTAACTCACTTGACTAATTAGCTAATATCCCT